>NC_136501.1:69811225-70001225 GCF_053919585.1 Euprymna scolopes
CATTTATTCACATAAATTTAATATACGAAAGTATAGATTTATGCGTAAATTTTAAGTATTTACTTCAAAAGTGCTCAGTACGTAGGTAGAGCTAGTTAGTAATCTATAAAATATATATGGCGATTAAGCTACACTGAATACTCTGCGTTTCATCCAACTATAGAATTCGTCAGGCTTATGCGCGAATTCTGTCGTTGCTTCTTGTTTTTATATATGTTGAGGATTTCTAGTTGGCCAATCAGCTTTCTAGTCTCCACCGCGCCCCTTCCAATCAACCAATGGGCATGCATTTTATCAAACAAGGGATCTGTTTTAGAACTAGGTTAGTGGTTTTAGGTGACCGTTCTCTTTTTTTGTACATATAAATATACCTATGTGTACACAATAATGCACATATATATATACATATATACATATATATACATATATGTGTGTGATCGTTTATGTATATTCATGTTTATTTAATTTATTGATTTGTTTGTTTTCTATTGTTATTGTTAGTTTTAGAGCTATTTTGTATCGCTCTCCCAGAGTAAGTTTTATTTTGTGAACACAGTTGTTTGATATTTCCCGCCTACAGTTTAATAGATTTTGAGGTTCTTTAAAGTACAGGATAGAAAATTTTTCATGAAGGCATAATTTACATGGGTCGTCTACATGTCTGCATGTGGTAGCTTGTCTCATTATTTTCCATCTGACTACCGGCGAATGTCCGCTTTCTTTGAGTTCCCAGTATTTATTCGCTAGTGTTGTTTTTATACGGTGTTTTTTTTATTTGTGAATGTGCTTTTGTGGTCATAGTATCGGGTTTTGAAATCTAAGGAAGTCATGCCTATAATATTTCTTGTTATTCTGGTTTTCTTTCGCAAATATTGTTGCTTGATAAACTACGCTTTTTGTTAGACATTTATTTTGGACTGGGCAAAGTGTGCGGTGTCTACAATTGCATTTATCTTGTTCGTTATTTGTATTTTTATTTATGGTATGGTTGTTCTGGTCCGAGGTTGGTTTGTTATTATTATTATTATTATTATTATTATTATTATTATTATTATTATTATTATTATTATTATTATTGCTGCTAGTGTTGGTTTTATTTCTGTCATGGTGTCTACTTTTTTATTGTTTATTTTGTTGTTGTTTACATTGTTTTCATTACGTTTAAAAGGTAATTTTCAAAGTTTATCAGAAGGTCTACTGTTTTCGCATTTTTAAGAATTTTAAAACCATAGGATTCTTTTGTGTTTACGTTTTCATTTTTAAGGAAGACCTTTTAAACGTAATTAAAAACCTAGAATTCCACAATCAACCTAACAATTTCCAATTGAAACTACACAAAATCGTTAGAAACATAAACAACTCTAATAAAATCTTTGTAAAAGCAGATAAAACAAGAAACTTTTATAAAATAGATAAGCAAGAATATAACAAACTAATCACAGAAAACATTACAAAAAACTACAAAAAATAGACACAAACAAATGCGATTACATAGATATAATAAATACTGAGAGTAAAACAATTACCGATAAACTAAAAATTAGCGATAAAGTTGGCAAATTGAAACCTAGAGAATCCTACATTCTGCTTAAAGACCATAAATGGGACTTTAATAATAATCCCCGCACCCGCCTGATAAACCCAACTAAAACAGAAATAGGTAGAATTATCAAAACTATACTTTCTAGAGTAAACAAACAAATCAAACAGGACCTAGAACTAAACCAGTGGCAAATACTACCGAAGCAATCACCTGGTTTAAACATATAGAAAACAAAGATAAATGTACGTTCATACAGTTTGACATCATAGACTTTTATCCCTCGATATCCGAAGAACTTTTTAACATTGCCCTATAATTTGCCGAGATATACACTGATATATCCTCAGAAGAAATCAACATAATTAAAAAATGTAGAAAATCAGTTCTAATAAATAACAATAACCAATGGATAAAAACTAAAATGAAAACATTCATTCGATTTGGCAGAGGCATCAGACTTTGTGGGATTATTCATTCTATATACCTCACAAACATATTCGATACTACGGATATCGGCTTATATAGAGATGACGGACTATCTGTAATAAAAAAAACTCCAACAAAGTCAAGAAAGAAAATTTTAAGAAAATCATACACAAAGAAATGAAAACATTAGGCCTAAAAGCGGACATATCAGCTAACATAAAAATAACAAACTTCCTGGACGTCACGTTAAACTTAGATAAAAACACATATGAACCATACTTAAAAGATAACGCTACTCCAATTTACGTAAACCCTAAGTCCAACCACCCACCATCAATTATAAAACATATTCCTAACTCGATCGTAAGTAGAATCAGTAAAAACTCAAGCGATGAAAATGCATTTAACAGGTCATCTAATATTTACGAAACAGCCCTAAAAAATAGTGGATAAAAAATTTGGATATCAAATATAAGCAACAAAACATCAACAACTATAATAAAATTAAAAACAGAAGTAAAATAACTATAATTTGGTATACGGCCCCATACAATCAAATGTTAAAAACAAAACTTGGCAAGAAATTTCTAGATCTTATTGAAAAACACTTTCCCGCAACCAACCCTTTACACAAAATCTTCAATAAAAATACCTTGAAGTTATCTTACAGTTGTTGCGAAAATTTATAGAGGATAATTAAGGCACATAATAACAAAATACTAAATGAAAACAATGCAAACAACAACAAAATAAACAATAAAAAAGTAGACACCATGACAGAAATAAAACCAACACTAGCAGCAATAATAATAATAATAATAATAATAATAATAATAATAATAATAATAATAATAATAATAATAATAATAAACAAACCCCGGACAAGAACAACCATACCATAAATAAAAATACTAATAACGAACAAGATAAATGCAATTGTAGACACCGCACACTTTGCCCAGACCAAAAGAAATGTCTAACAAAAAGCGTAGTTCATCAAGCAACAATATTTGCGAAAGAAAACCAGAATAACAAGAAATATTACATAGGCATGACTTCCTTAGATTTCAAAACCCGATACTATGACCACAAAAGCACATTCAAAAATAAAAAAAAACACCGTATAAAAACAACACTAGCGCATAAATACTGAGAACACAAAGAAAGCGGACATTCGCCGGTAGTCGAATGGAAAATAATGAGACAAGCTACCACATGCAGACATTTAGACAACCCATGTAAATTATGCCTTCATGAAAAATTTTCTATCCTGTACTTTAAAGAACCTCAAAATCTATTAAACTGTAGGCGGGAAATAGCAAACAACTGTGTTCACAAAATAAAACTTACTCTAGGAGAGCGATACAAAATAGCTCTAAAACTAACAATAACAATAGAAAACAAACAAATCAATAAATTAAATAAACATGAATATACATAAACGATCACACACACATATATATATATATATATGTATATATGTATGTATATGTGCATTATTGTGTACACATAGGTATATTTATATGTATAAAAAAAGGAGAACGGCCACCTTAAACCACTAACCTAGTTCTAAAACAGATCCCTTGTTTGATAAAATGCATGCCCATTGGCTTATGGGAAGGGGTGCGGTGGAGACTAGAAAGCTGATTAGCCAACTAGATATCCTCAACATATATAAAAACAAGAAGCAACAACAGAATTCGCGCATAAGCCTTACGACTCCTATAGTTGGATGAAACGCAGAATATTCAGTGTAGCTTAATCGCCATATATATTTTATAAATTACTATATATATATATATATATATATATGGCCTTATATACAACTATCTACACGCACACTCACATGCACACACCCACCCACCCACACACACGCACACACCCACACACACACACACACACACATATATATATATATATATATATATGATTATACATAAATGCATATGCATAAGAACGTTAAAATTTGCCGACAGATACTTGAGGTGCGTCAAACGGAAAATTAAAATTTGTCAAAAAACAGAATCACAAATTTGTTAATCATTCATTCCTCGAAAAAATTCAACATCCTAAAAAAATATCGCCAACTAATCACACACACACACACACCCGCATATATATATATATATATATATATATATATATATATATATATATATATATGTGTGTGTGTGTGTGTGTACATATTTACTGACATACACAAGGCTTATACAGGCATATAGATGTATGTGTTGGTATGTGATTGTGTGAATGGGTGTGTATAGCAGCAGTTTATATTCATATCTGTATATGTGCACACTCTTAATTTGGTGTATACGTCTTTTTATCTGTATGTATAGATTGCCTTTTGAATTAATTATTCGTTAATTTTTTTTTTGTATTACGTGTATATAGTTAAATGTAAGGTATTTCTAAGGAAACTATGTCTTCCAAAAATACATAAAACCGTGGCATTTAATTTTTTACAGGATTTATTTGACATTAAATATCAAATAGTCCTCAAGAGTTTATTTCAAATATCATTGGCAGATTTTAGATTGAGAATTATGTGGACAATTTTACAATTTTAAATTTAAATATTTAATTTTTAAGCATATATTAAGAACTACCTACAGCTTGTAATTTACCCTTAATACATTTTTTCTTGGTTAAACTTTAAACATGTTTTGATAGATAATTGATTTTGATTTCAATTCGAGTAAATATTCTTCACGTTAGGAGTCGTAACCTTATAGTAGAATATAGCTGTAATTAAATTAACCGTATTGTATGCATCTTCTTTGTCTCGAACGCGATGATGCTAGATTATGTCATTTCTACCAATGCAATTATGGCATTTTTTTTTTCAGAATTATTCGATGAAATCGCTGGTATCTTTTCTCTAATCTTGTTTTACAGATCTCCATAAATTAACTCTATTTATAATGTACTCTACAAAATAAAAAATGCTGATGTCTTCTATCTCCAACGTTTCCTGCTGAATGATTTCGTCACAACTATGAACATTTTATTCGGAGTAATGCGGCTTCTAGGCATCTGTTATCTACATGATCGTATTTCATTTATTTTATTATTTCAATCTTTAATTGAAGTATTTATTTATTGTGTGCTGAAGCGATTTACACATAACAGGTTATGGGAAAGAACACATTCCATACGATTTTCGACGGGAAATTTTCCCATATATATATATATATATATATATATATATATATATATATATATATATATATATATATATATATATATATATGTATATATATATGTGTGTGTGTGTGTGTGTGTGTGTGTGTAAACACTAGTAGTGTAGCCCGGTTTGGCTAAGGCTCAATGTACTGTTCATAACTTTATGTGCATATGTGTATATATATATATATATATATATATATGTATAAATATATATATATATATATATATGTATAAATATATATATATATATATATATATATTACACTGTTTGGCTCATGTCCATGGAACCTACATCTAAAATAGCAAGTGTTTAGACCCAACATTCGCGAAGGAGGTTGGTAGAGTCTGTAAAGGTCAAGTCTTTCAACTTCGACTTCTTGGCAGTAAAATAACTGATTAAAAATCTTTTTCCATGTCTGAATGCTCTTTTATGTGAGATTTTAAATTTGGCTAAATAGTTTGGTAGAGACCATCATAATAATCCTTCGTTTTTTTTTGAGTAGGCAAGTCATTCAGCATTATAGATAGTGAAGACTTAACACACGTAAATTAGGAATGAGCAGACAGGATATGATTAATTTAATTTGAAGGCATACTCAATGAGAGTTACTCAGCTATTATGGGGCGATAGAGGCAACATGTTAATGCAGTGCTCTGAGAAAGTACTATTCAGCACACATACGGTAATTAAGGGTCTTCCTTGGAGAAGTACATAGCCACATGAAAAGCCATCTCTTATGTAGAATATATTTCATGCCCATGGCGATTTTAGATTTTGATGTCATTTTTGAGTGATCTGTAATCATGGAATCATCTTGCGAAATAATTGGTCCAATTGCAGTCTTGCACTAGAACAATGGAGCAGGTTTGCTCTCATGTAATTGGACTTCACAAACACTGGATCAATGTAACGTAACTCATGGTATGTACGGATAGAAGTTTCATGTCTGAGTTTTATCTTATTTTCTTTCCTGAAATTGTTTATTTTTAGGGTATGAAGATATTGAGATGAATTCAGCAGTTAAATCAGCACAGACAGAAAATAGGACTAAGACTGATTTTTTATAGACCACGCAGAATAAAAGCCGTAGTATTACCACTAATATGTCATCGAAAATATTTATCAGAAGCTACTGAACGTTTCAGAACATACAAATGTCAATTACCAAATGTCAATACAGCAACCAGAGTAACTTGCATCGGCTGATAGGAGAGCCTCCGTAAGAGTTAAGCAAAGGTTCGGGTTCCTGAATATCATACAGGTAATGTAAGCTTAGAGGAAACTTTACTTTCGGTACCTCATTATTTGCATGTCAATAACGATAAAATAGGATGAGAAAACAGGGAAATCTCCAGTGACTACCCAGAAAAAATAGGCCTGCCTAGTAAAGGCATTTTCGTCTTCCTTCGTCAGAAACATCACTTATTATAAATAACGACTAAGCGACAGAATAGGAGAAGCGGAAGTGACTGTGCCTTCGAAACGCGACCACACCGCGTTTTTATTCTCTTTAAAATAGTAAATGTTGTACTTAATATAAGTTCAATTAACATTTTTCGCGGAAAGAATGGAGCTACGTTTTCCTCTAACTGCGAGAAACTTTTGTATTCAATAGATAACTATTAAGGGTCATATTAGTTGATTACACGCTAGGTTGAACCAATTTTGTTTAAGAAAACCGTCGAAATGTTAGCGGTGTTTAGTAAGTTATAGACTTTGCGTGGATATTTTTTTAGAAAAAACTGGTTTAATGAATACTTTTGCTCTTTTATATGTGTAATACACTACTGATCAAAATGAAGACCATTTTAAAATCTTTTTTAAAAAAACGTTCCCATTATGTAACCTTCACCACTATGACATATGGAAAAAATTCAAGGGGCATGTTTTTGTCATGCCAATATCGCTGGAAGCAATCAGGATCATCTAAATTGAATTTTTCTCATCAGAAAAAATACTTTCTTCCACTTCTCAACGTCCCAGGTTTGGTATTCACGAGCAAATCTTAAATGAACCGCTTTGTGATGTGGAAGCTATCGAGGAATTAGTTTACACTTTTTATTTACCATGCTTTTTTGGTGGTAAATGTCGTCTGATGGTTATTGGACAGCAATCAGTATCGTTAACCGCCTTAATTGTACTAGAAGAAAATCCTCTGTCATTCATAAGAACCCGTTTGATTCTCTTATCCAATGTAGGAGGAATTTAGGGGGGGGAGTTCTACCATAGGATTTTGCATTTCATTATTTCTCAGTGTTCTTTATAAAGTTGAAAATAACAGTTTTACTGAGATTTACCTTAGCTGCTACCGCTCGCTGTAGCAAACATTTCTTATAAAATTCTAGAATTCTAGAGTGGTCAACTTCCGTTAGTGTTCTTGATTTAGGCATGGTGAGACTGTACACAGTGATCAGAATTACAATAAATCTAACAATTTATATCCTTGGTCTTATAATTTTGATCATGTGTAAAAAGCCAATGTAATATAAAATGTAAATTTTTAAATAAAAGTTTTGGATTGTACTTTTTTGTTTCCACAAACTTTTAGATTGCAGTATTGGTAACCTTAAGTCGGAAGAGTTTAAAATCTATCCTTAAAAGAAGGTATTTTAAAAGATTTTTAATTGGTCTTAAATTCTTGGCCAGCAATGTATATTAAATTAGCATGAGAGCCAAAATTATTGCATACTTAGACTAAAATGTATCACATTCTCAGTATAATCACAATAAAAGGAAAACATCAATCAGTGACCTAAATATAATTACAATAATCTTTTGCGTATCATAACAACAAGTAATCAAACTCGCAATTCAAAAAACTTACGCGTGTACGTGGATATAATAAATCAATAAAATTACGTCCAAATAAAAAATGGGCGACTTTCTAAAAAAAAAGAAAAAGAAAAACACTCGATCTCCGAGGTCGAGACGCTAAGCTTATTATAGACGTTTTAAAAATCAATAACAGAAGTTACGTGTATATATATATATATATATATATATATATATATATATATATATATATATATATAAATAAGAAGGAACAACAACAAACTTATGAAACTGATTTTTAATTTAATTAAATTTTGATTTTTAAATTTTTACAAATTGTTAAAATTTTTAAATTATAAATCACATTACTTAATATTGAATTAGCTCTAGGACATTTAACTATCGAGCTTATTATATATCTAAATTACAACGAGCATTTCCTGTATTTTAATTAAACTAGTAATTTCACTATTACATTAAAATACACTTAGCTCTTTAGACTATTATTCTAATCTCCTTTAATATATATATATATATATATATATATATATATATATATGTATATATATGGATAGATAGATAGATAAATAGATAGATACCCACACATATATATATATATGTATATATGTGTGTGAATGTGCAAATATCTGTATATATATATATTTATTTATTATTATTATTATTATTACTATTATTATTATTTATCTTATTATTATTAATATTATTATTACCTATATGCATATTTATTTGTAATTTATACCTATTCAATCCATGCCCGCCAATTTAAATTTAATTTCTTACATATCTTTACAGCAAATGCATTTAAATAGGTAATTCATTTCAATTGGTTATAACCTCTGCTTACCTTAAGAGGACACATCTTAGTTACTCCGAACAAGTTTCCCCACCAATCTGCGTAAATCTTTAACGTGTCAACCTTCATGACACCACGAGAACATTACCTCTTCCGTCTTCTTTCTTCTCTTACCCCTTTTCCCACTCTCTCTCTCTCTTTCTGTCTCTCTCCTTTCTCCATACAGTCGAAATTCGTGTCTATTTGGCTAAAGTTTTTAAACTCCACTTCAACTGTGTTCGATATTTTTTTTAATTATTAAATCTTAAAACTTAATGCTGTCAGATGAAAATTGAGATTCCCTCTCACCTTTTTTTATCATCGTCTTCTTTTAATATTGTCTTTCCAAATCATAATACCCACTTCTGTTCAAGTCTGACGAAGCTGCTGGATCCCAAATACGATCCGGTAGCAGAAACGTGTAACTAAAACAGATAAACAGTAATAAAACAATATGTGTATTACCATAAAGTAATGAATACTTAGCAATGCTCTTTTCAGTCAAGGAAGATTAGTGTACAATTCTTGAACATTTATACATTACCAGATTTTACATAATAGTGGGTTTTAATAAAAATCATTAGAACACGTTTACTGATCTACTGACACAATATATGGACGTAGTTAATTATCATCAAATCATTTTATTTGTATTGTTTTATAATTTGATGGTGTATTTTAGCAATAAGTAAAGGTAGGATTTTTGTTTTAAAACAATATGCTCATTATTGTACTCAACGCGCTTTTGTTTAAAAAATCTTATCACAAATTTAAGAACCAAAACAAGTTCATACATTTTCGATATTGTTCATCTTCTTAAAAGTGTTAATCCGCAAAGTTGCTAAAGCGTAAGATAAAAAGTTATTAACCCGTAGACTTCCAAAATTACAGAGAAAGATACAGAAAAATCTGCTAGTATATGAACAAACGTGTAATTAAACTTTTAAATCACATGAGTTAACTAAAGAGACACAAATTACGATCTATAAAAAAACGGTTGCTCAAAGATTAACAGATACAGTATTGCGATTCTGAATTCAGGCGTCAAAGTCTATTAAAAAGCGAAACTAAAGGACACAATTGGAGTTTGAGAGAAAATATGTGGTTTAAACTGACTAATTCTAATTATATACTTTATAACACTTTTAATCTCATTACAAAACAAATTTTCGCCGCAGGACATGTGAAATGCTTTCATATCAATGTGTCAATTTTGGTGTCAGCAGTTTACTGGCGTGGAAAATGGTTTCATGTTTATTCCGAATATGTAGCAAAATAGATTTACAGAATGTAAGTTTCTATTATCAACGCTCTGACCCCCGTCTTGCAATCAATTGAAATGTATGGCTCTTATCTGGGTGAGGTTCCATGATTTGACAAGCTTCTAGATTTGACTTTCATTTCTGATCTGAGATTGAACACGTACATCTAACCCGTTGCCAAGTATTCTTAAAAGGGTAGACACTTTACTGCTGGTGCAATTATACCGTTGCATAAGAGAAAAGCAAGTCCAAAGATGGAGCAATGTTTTCTTATCCTAACTTGACAGAGTTCACAATAGACTAAGCGTAGTGAGGGAAGCACTTTTCTATTCCCTGCATCATTTTACCCACAGAAAAGACGTTGCGAGCACGTCTCTGCTTTATCGTTATTTTCTTAAATGATCATCTTAGGTCTTATCAATGGTTCCCGCTGACCAGATTCCACGGAAACATTTGTCTATTTGAAACCATTATCGATAATTTCCCCCACGCTTTTTTCTCTGCCTAAACTTAAACGTAGATTCCATGAACAAAGCTTCTTTCTTAGAACTGCACGTCTGTGAAACTGTGTTCCGTTTTCCTCCTTTCCAACTGACTACAATATAATCGCCTTTAAGTCCAACCTGAACAAGTTCTTGGTGAGCCATCTTCTTTAGTAATATAATTTACCAAATTTCCAAAACTAACGATTATTACGATATTTTCCCCTTGACTAATTACTAACATTTATTCTCGAACGGCCTCTGGGCCTTGATAAGTGTTTACTTCTGAAAACAAATCCACAGAATTAGGTACTTAGATTTCATCAAAACCTTCATACAGGACAATTTAACTCATCAGATAGTTCTATACTTATTACTTAAAGAAGACAGAAATAGCTCTAATGAAGAGACCAGTCCAGAGCCTCCTGCTAAAGTCATAGTAAGCATTTGCAATCTCATTGCAGAAATCAATCAGAAAATAAATTTCAGTAACAAGGATCAACTATGAATGTAATCTGAAATCAACTGTAATTGAATTACTGTACATTCTTTCAATATATTTTAGATTATGTGGTCAGCATGTCAGTGGAGAAAGGGAAAATAAGATGTTTACCATCTATAAGATACTCTGCATATTTTATTAACAATCTAGTATTAATTAAGATGCTCATTTATTCATGTTTGATAGTTTATTCCGCTTGCTTTATTTAACCCTTTTTTAATGCACACTATTATAGAATATCTGATAAAATTAATGACATTTATGTTTTTTCTCCCGATTCATTATTGAGTATAAATGTTTTGTAAAGTGTACATTACTTTTTTAAGTAATGTACATATGTATAGCTTTGTTTGTTCCCTTTCTAGCATTATACAGGGGATTTATTTTGTCTCTTTTATATTTTATTATTCTCGGATACACACACATTCACACACACACACACACACATATATATATATATGTGTGTGTGTTTGTGTGTGTGTTATGGGTGTGTGTTATGTGTGTTCGTGTGTTTATGTGTGTGCGTGTATATATATATATGTGTGTGAGTGTTTATGTAGAATATATATGCATATACATATTTAAGTGCGTGTGCATATACATATATATGTGCATGTCTTTCTCTGTACTTTCATCTCGGATTGTCAAAACGTTTTAAATAACGTTATACATATTCGCTTGAAAATGTTTGCATATCTACATCGAATATACAATGTTGAAATCCAACGCTATTTTTTGTCAATTGAAATAGTTCAGAGCAAATATGAAATATAGAAATAGAACAAACAAAAACGATCGATTA
Source organism: Euprymna scolopes (assembly GCF_053919585.1). NCBI lineage: Eukaryota > Metazoa > Mollusca > Cephalopoda > Sepiida > Sepiolidae > Euprymna > Euprymna scolopes. The sequence continues at coordinate 69,823,058 of NC_136501.1, forward strand.
CATATACTGTAAGGATGAGTGAGATATATCTATATGTTTTTTTTATTTTTCCCCTTTTCATGTTTTTTGCTAATTTCAATATATTGTAAGGCCCGCAAGATGAGTGCATTAAAAAAGGAAATAATTTTTGTTTTCTAATGTGGAGGGAGAAAAAACGCATTAATCGCAGAAAAAAAAATTAGAATTAAAGGAGTGGTTGTATAATTTCCATTTCGGTGAGATCGTAAACTTGCCCTGAATTAAGAATATATTGATCGAAGCTATGATCTCTACAATACAATAAAATAATGAAGGATATAAAAATATTGTATTTGGTGATCTGCCTCTAGATTGCATATATTCAATCGTTAAACACATTAATACTCCTTTCTGCATTCCAATCATACTGTGATAAAAATTCGGAATATGGTTGTCTCAGTGGCCTTTTCACATAAAACCCATTTCATATTTGCTCTTGTTCTTAAGATGCTTCCAGTCCATCTGCAAAAAGAGCATTTTCTAGACCGAGTAATGTTCTTCCCCGTCCAAAATCCCTCTAACAGTAGACTGTAATTTTGCCACATTATGAATTTTATTGTGTCTATATCTAGCAAGTAAAATAATAACATGTTTCCTAAATCACTGTGGAACACTATTTTATTGACTTTCCACCATATGAAAGGCACAAGAACACTTAGTTTTGAGGACCTAATATTTGGGACCAGATTTACAGGGAAACTATGCATATTCCTCTAAAGCCTACACTACAAAACCGATCATGATAAAATTTGGCATGAAGATGGTCACTTACTTGGAGATGCTGCACGCAATATTCAATGTCATAGTCTATACACACACATACACACATATATACATATATACATATATATATATATATATACATATATATATATATATGTGTGTGTATATATATCGGTCAGGTGGTGTAGTCTGTAGGAGCGTATATATATATATATATATATATATATATATATATATATATATATATATATATATATATATATATATATACGTTCCTACAGACTACACCACCTGACCGATATTTAAAAAATATTTAAAAATTACGTACACACTAAGGTACCGACTGCACAGCAACCAATCAAATAGATAAAATATCAGAAAGATACGGGTTAGAAGTGCATGGGTAAATCATTTTTTATAGTTCTAAAATGTGACCATGTAAACTGTTCTAATATCATTGTCATGTGTAGGAAATAATGACGTTTTCTCTCAACTTTGCTTAGAGGGATCAATTGAACTATTTTTCTCCATTATAACTGTTACACAGTTTTCCTAGGATATAATTCAAACAATAATAGATATTTGTAAATAATAGGTTAATTTTACCAAATTTACGCACTAGTTTATTAGAAGGCAGGTGCTTTCTTTTTGTAGCGAAAAAGAAAGATACATCGATCATCATAGTGGGTGCTACCTCGTGTGATATACTTTCTGCACCGCTAAATAGACAGACTTTTTAAAAAGCAGATTCAATATTTCAGCATTTTTGAGATAAAGATTGGATTTCCGTATTATTTGGAATCTATTGGACTACAGTTCCTATCTCGAGTGTTATACTCACAACATTTCGGTTGATATAACCTCTGAGTGTCCACAAGTGTATCTTCTCAGACTCGGAAATGTTTCTGTTGCAGTCGGGAATTTTCACAGAACGCGTTATTTACTCCACAGTGGTAGCGCGCTCCTGTTCCGTCAGGCATAAACAAACAGAGGTCTTAAGTGATTAGCGATTGTTTTCGGTCGAATACATTGAGGATTGAACTTTTCACAGCATATTCCTTTTTAATTAGATTTTTTCAATTGCGCTAACTACGGCGTCACGGGTCTTTGCACACCATTATAGTCCTAATTAAATTTTAAAGATTATAAAACTAAGATTTTAAATTGTACTTTATTGCTATTTGTAAATAATAATGTTTAATACTACATATTTTGATTAGATATTATTACATATATTAATGTATATATTATTTATTTATAATTACTTTACGCATAACTGTATATCTTATCTATTATTTATTAGTAGTGGTTCCTATATTGTGTCAAATTCTATACTAGGTTTCCTTAGAAATTGTTTGTGATCTATTATATGTGTTGTTTCTTTGTAGTCGTCTTATACTCCATGCTTCTTTCCTGTCTATATTTTTAGGTCATCTAATGAGAGTACATGGTTTCCATTTCCCCTACATATATTGTAGGCCATACTCGACTTTTTAAATTTCCCGAGCATTGCAAATGTTGGTGTTCTTCTAACCTTACTTTTAGTGGATGATATGTCTCACCTTTGCATAGTTTTCTGTATTTGCATGGGATAAAGCTTATTTAGTAATATTTTTGCTCTGCGAGTGGCTTGATTTAAATATGAATTCTGATAGTCGATTCACTTCGGAATATTGCCATTATTTTATATTGATTACATATGCTTTAAGATTTCCCACGAACCCTCCATATATGGTATACGGACTGAGGTAATTTTTTACGTGGTATAATTTGGTCTCTGATCGTGATATTTTGTAACTTATGTCACGATGAATAATTGTTTCACTTGAGGGTTTCACTTAAGTTATCAATCTCTTTGTGAAAACAATGCTGTTACTATCGCTATTTTTGCTCGATGTTCTACGGAATGAAGGATTCCTTTCTGTAAAATATATAGATAGTAGGACTTGAAGTTTTAGTAGGGTCAAGCAGAATTTTCGTATGCGTTTACATATACTCCGGAGAGAAAATGATAGAGTTTATATGACTAAGATATATTTAAATGTCTCCTTGATGGTGATGGAGTATGAATGTGTCATCCAAATATTGCAACGTCACCATTAAATTTAGTGTTGTTTATCTTTTTCGCCATTTCTACAAAGTAGTCAATATACATGTATATAGACATTGGCAAATACTGAAATGAATGGCATGATGAACATTGGGCAACGATAGTGGACATTCACACAATGCCTTCATTAAGAATTCCGATAATATGTATATGTTTGGTGGCTTGCCGACATATTAAATGTATGTATTAAAGTGGTATTTTAACGAAAGATGTTTATAAGTTTGGATTTCTGTTTTTCAATTCGAATTGCCTTTTACTTTTCTATTTGTAGCAGATATAATTAGATCTTTATATTTTCTTGGGATATTCTACTCTATGCAGAAATACTGTAGCATTGTCTTTGTCTGCGGAAAGTATTATATCATTGTTACTGCATAAGTGATTTAATAACGAACAATTATTCTTTATTTGAAAATTGTTTAAGGAATCTATCCAGCCATGGCTGACAGAACGAAAACATGCTGATCTCGTAAAATAAGTTTTCATTCGAAATTTCCTTGTATGATCATTTCCCTACTAAATTTCGTGCAGATTCAAGAATTCAAAAGAAACATTTCCGAGAACGCCAAGATAGACCTGACAAAAGTCGGAGGTTATATCGACCAAACGTGAAAATAGCAGTCAAGATTAAGTCCAAATAATCAAAATACTACGTATTATTCAATGACACAAAACGGCTTAGAAAATGCAAATAAAGGGAATAACTCATCGTAAATTCTTACATATCCATAAATATCTTCGTAAGATTCGTGTATTTACTACAGTGATATGATTTCTTACTGCAGACTTATACATATACAGTAACAACAAGTAACAACACGACACTCCTGGGACTTTTATTTTCTATTTTGTTTCATAAAAACTGCAATCACAATACACTAGAATACATTTACATAGGTTTAATATAATGTATATATTATATATAAAATGGATTTTAATATATATATATATATATATATATATATATATATATATATATATATATATTGTTGGTTTTATATATGCATTAAAATGTCGCTACGCAGCATGTTTTGGTTTGCCAGGTACCAGTAATTAGGGATTATTTCAGGCCATAATTCTCACACAAAACCTTAGTTCGTAATCTACGTAATTTAGGGAGTAAGCTTTGGTAAAAGCATAACTTCTTAACAGGTATATACTTATTCTTAACTTGCTGGCTGAAACATTCTCATGAATGTGTAGCGATATATTAATTCTTATGTAAAGAATTAAAAAAAAAGTATATCTTGCTTTATATCGATATTGTGTGCTCGTGTGTTAATCTTATTTTAATTTCATGGGTTTCTTTACATCTGGGAAATATTAATCTGTAATTTATATATATATATATATGTGATCATTAGGTAAATCTATTTAATGTTACCAAGTAATATATTAATAATAAATATAAAATACTATCGATAATATTATGAGTTTTATTATTTAAAGTAGTGTATTACATTGATTGTGATATTTACGACAAAAACATGAACATGGTCGATTTTGGAAATTATGTTTACAAATAAGTTGTGGATATGAATACATCCAGAAGAAGTTTTCCAAGTTATACTAGAATGTTTTGAATTTGTATACTTATACGTGAAAGTAGTCGATTTCAATTAATAGTAAAGTGTTATATAAAGAGTACTATTAAAATATTTGCGGCGAATAGTTCAATGCAATATTACTAATATGTATATCACTATAGATACGAATATAAATCTATGAAGAATTGGTAAAAATTGAATTCATAAGAATGTTATGTTGAGTACACTTTTGTGTGTTATATCTTGTATATGTATATCTGCTATTACGGCATGCCACCCATTGGAATTGCATTTAATGGGGGGGGCATACAATTGTAAGCAATTCACGAGAATATACGTTAAAGGAAACACTCAATCAGAGCTCTAATGAATGCTCTGTTATGGCTACTTTTTCTGTATTCATGTCGGAATTGTTTATGCAGTATTGGCCTAGAGAAATATGCACATGAAATAAGAAACGCTTCTCTAATTTCTGATGTAGATGAAGTAAAAACGCATAAATGACAAAAAATGATTAAAATAAAAGGAAAAGCTGCAAAGATTCCATTTTGAAGAAAATGTAAACTCGCTACCAATTTATAAACCTAAATCGATAGCATGCGTTAAAATAAATAGCCAAGGAAAACAGAATAGAACTCTTCTTGGACGTAATCGATCGTAATTGTGGGTGTACAATCTACGATATACACGATTGCTTAAGGATATATCGTCGTGTACTAAAAATACGATACTGTCAAATGACCAGTTTTCCTCTTTCGTTAGTTTTACGTGTTGCACGGTGGAAATTGTGCTTTTCTTGCGTACTTATGTATATAAGCAAATCATCAATGTTACAATAAAATATTCTTTTAATGCACTTACTATTTCTCTTTAGACGAAATATTGAAAAGTAGTATCAGTTAATAGCAAGGTTATAAAGAGACAAATAATAACAACGTCTGCATTTGGGTTTCAGCATCGTATGCAGCGTTTTTAAGGAAGGTTTAGAGACAGTTTGTGTAGATAGTAGAATTAGAAAATAACTTGACAGAAAAAATTACAAACTACAGAGAGTAATGTATTTCGAAATAGCGGCTAACGCCTAGCCCAAGATCTCTTACAGTAGTGTAATATCTTGCCATGGACAAAAACTATACAATCGATATAATAAATTTAAGGACCGGAGAAGATGCATAACATGCTATAATATGACACAATTTTGCTCTTTGTATAAGATTTCGTTTAAGGAGTTTACACCGCATGGGTTAAAAATATTAGAACACATAATAAATACCTTATCAAAGCTATGGACCTCGAGTTTCGAGTAAATACATAAACAATTTTAAGAGCTCAGTCATACACCTCAAAAGTATTTTATTATTTATTATAGTTTACTGTCATACCTCCGACCTATCTCAGTAGAAAATGTGTGTATATATATATATATATATATATATATATATATATATATATATATATATATATACATGTGGGGGTATATATATGTGTGTGAGGGGGTATATATATATATATATATATATATATATATATTTGAAAAGCTAAGTCTATTTCGTGTCAGGATCTAAGATGGCGTGTATTCAAACGTATATGTTGTAACATTTAATTTAATAATCGCTCTCTGAATTGAATGTTATATTTGACGTAAAACTTCGAACTGATAATTATACTGTTAGAGATCTCTACATGGAAATCAACGAAAGAATCTATCACGCACACCCATAAACATACGCAAACACACACTTACACACGTATATATGTATATATATATGTATGTGTGTGTGTGAATTTAAAAGAGGATACATATCTAATCGGCTCTCTTCATGATCATAATGTACTGCAAACTTATATGCGAACTGAACTAAGGTAGTACCAGATGGGTCGTCTTTTTCGAATACGAGGTAATTCATTCCATAGCATAAGAGCAGGTTTATGCAGAAAAATACACTTGTCGGAACTAATAAGTCGTCTCTCTATTAAGGCTGTCTCTACATTAAACAACACACACACGTCGATGTTGTAGGTGATACTGGCTATGTGTTTTACGCCACGAATTGATAACCTGGATGTTTTAAATTAACAGTTGGGCTTGTTAACAACATTCTCACGGACCCTCACTTAAATTATGATGTGTTTTCCGAAAAAGGAGATAATAGAAAGATATTAGATAAAAATACCAAAATATATCAACTGTTTCATAACAAATGAGTAGTTTATGTCGAAAAACAAGAAAACCCACTAATGTTTATTATTATTATTATTATTATTATTATTATTATTATTATTATTATTATTATTATTATTATTATTATTATTATTATTATTATTCAAATAATAATATTATTATTAATATTATTATTAAATGAACGCCTTCACACTCGATATTAGTCGTTTATTGTTCATTTCTGACGGGTACAATTTAAATTATTTTTCAAACCCTCATGTCTTGTTTACGTATGTGTCTCAATCGTTTCTTTTTTAATTACATTACCATTTTAATGCATTAGTTAATATAGCTAAATTTAATAAATGAGAAAATAAATTGGCTTTCACTGGAAAATTGATAGAATAAAAACATAAACACATTCCGATGTAATTGTACCGGGGATAGATTTTTACAAAACATGTCAACACGGAAAGAAAATCAAACTTTTAAATAAAGGTTTCAGTGAAAGAAAAAAATATTTTGTTCTTGTTCACACTCAAGTCGCCCCCAGATATTCACAACTTTACACTAATCCTTGGTTCTTTCTTAAAAAAAAATTATGTTAATACTCTATGCACCGTAATCATAGAATTTTGTTTCGGGATGTCTTTTATTTTTTTCTTTACGAATGTAGTTAATGGCTGATTACTGTACGAGGTATCCAGATGAATTAGGACCGCGTTTTATTCCGTATTGATATTGAGGGGGAGGCAATTCTCAATTAATTTCGAGTTTTCCTTGGTGATTGCTTGACTTTGGTAGGTTGGCTTAATTTCTGCTTTACGACGTTGATCGCAATATACACCCTCACAAGTAAAAAAACTGAAATAATTCGAAGGCATTCCCCATATTTATCCGATAAAATTATTTTTTAGTTAAATCGAAAACGCTTAATTCATATTAGAAAATGTGACATTTATTTTTCTAGCATTTTATAGCTTCTAAAATGGACCAAACGTAGTAGTATTTAGAACATAACACAATACGTTCTTTTTTTTCTATTGTCTGTCAGATAAAGGCCCTGGATTCTAATCAGATATTGTTTTATAGTAAGTATACCTACGACCAACAGGTCAAGCGGCTTGTTTCTGAACAGGCGGATAATGAAGACAGTCGCTTGCTTTTCAAACGTATTTTCCAAACCGCCACTATTCTGCAAATTTCAGCAAAGATCGCATATTTTATCATGTTTACTAGATAGTTTCCGCGGTTTTTAACTTTTAAATACAGATTAACATATCAGAACTAAAACAAAAAATATTAATCGAAAAAGCACCATCAGATCAAGAAACTATTTCCAACGCAAAACACGTATATTTATGCCAGCAGCATTAAATCGTGCATTCTGACGGCAATGAAGTCGCTAAAAGTGTTTTTGATATTGCTTATTTTTTTAAGCACTTCTTACGCAGAAAACTGTTAATATGCTTGAAAATATTGTAGTCGATAGGTGAGAGTATTGAAGATTTGGGTGGATGAGACAGAATTTCGTAGCCATATTTTTTAAACTTCTGTTAGATCGCTTAAACAACTTGCAGCCGGATATTGTCGTGGATCTGAATTTGTCATTTTCTGTCGATTTATACTGAATATTGTTGTCGAAGTTTCAGATGCATTTCATCCATTTGTTGACAGTATATCTTTGCCATAATAATTTTGCCTACATTAAAAATACTAATTAATGAGAGCGGTCATAACCAATCAAACCGTCAGCATGACCTTCTTATTGTTCAACTCTAGCTTCGGGAAATGTCTTTGATCTTCGACGAGTTTAACAATTGAGCCAAGCGCCACAAATTTTTGTCAAAAGCAACAACACTTTTCATCGCATCGGGTCTAGAAACAAGGCGCCCTTGCTGCGGAAAAAAGGGAAAAGTTACACTTCATAACGGCGATTCTTTAGGTTGTCTTTTAAATTGTAAGGTACCTATTTATCAAGTTTTTTACAAAATCTTTTCAAATCTCTTCCAAGCGGTTGGAAATCGTCGAACACATAAAATCTAATTTAGAACAAGTTGTGCGAGGACTTGTTCCAACTAAGATTCTTAATTGATCTTTGTCAACATCCGATGTCTTCCTACTACGCTCCGTATCTTAAAACTCTTGTTGTCGCCGATTTTTACAAACAACTGTGCAGTGTGTTCAGTTGTAGTTCCTAGGCAAATCGCTTCGTTGATATCGCGAGCTCTTTAGCAACATTTCGGCCTAGCTTAAATTGAAATAATAACTTTATTCAACGTTCTAAAAGGGAGACATATTTGTTTTAAAACGATTGTCGTCTAAACAATAGCACAGACTGAAAAAGCGCATTAAAATTATATATAAAGTAAAGGTATAATTACGAAAACTTATTTGAAAATACATGATGAAGAAATTACTAGTCAACCTAATTTTTGTCATTTTGCCTTCGCACGGGGAAAATTTTGACGTACAAAAAAAATCGCTACTCTTCTTTTTTCTTTCACATATCTTTTTTTTATTTGATTTTTATGAATATATTTTTATGCATATACAGGCGGGGAACGATAAAATGTCATCACTAAGAAAACAACATCACGTTTTATTATAAAAGTTTTATTGAAAAGTATGATTCAGTTAACTTGATTATGTAGTAAAATTCATCGATTTCATGTAGAGACATTCAACCTTAATCATTACCTGGATACGGATTTGGAACTGCCAGCATGCCTTTTCCGAAAGTGTCGGAGGAAACTCGGCGAATACTCGGTGGATAGCGAGGATCAGGTTGGCTTTAGCGTTCTGGGATAACATGTTGGTGATGTTCTTGACCTATGACCAAATGAAGTTGTCTAGCGTGTCCAGGTCGGGGTGAAAAAGAACCAGTGAGAAAGGATACCAAGTCCTAGCACTCTTTCTGAAGCCAAAGCTGAGTCTTTTTTAACTTGTTAACCGACACTGATTCCTGCTGTCAAAGGCAGGTTCTGCCAGGAGCCAATTGACTGCATCAAGGTATCATCACACTCTTTAGCACATCCAGGTACACTTTGGTGCTGACTTTAAAGCCCACTTCGAAGATGTAATTTGAAATTATGTGGTCCTCACTAGAAACCGCGCCAAAGACCATAACCATGACCGAAAACTTCCTTTTTCATTCTGAGCACGTCCCTGTTATACGTGATAATCCAGCGATGCATTTTGAGAGTACTGGCATTCGCTCTGTTGTCATCACTTTGATCAATAGGGAGCATGAGGTGTATAGCGGTACATCTCTAATCTCGCTCCTTGCATATTGTGTCACTTTCAGACATAATAGAAGGATATTATCGCTCTTTGAACTTTTCCACAACTGGTTAACGCATATGTGATCTTCAACAATAATGAAAATCGGATTATATCAAACGGAAATGGAATCATGTTGTCTTTTTCTAGGGTGCCACTTATATCGTTCGACCCTGTATAGAATTTTCTTTGAATGACGCTACTTCTATTGTAGATTAGAGGATTTAAATTTTAATTTATATTTCTCAGACTGCTAACAGATTAAAATGGAAAATAATCGTTATACTTTTTTTATCTTTTTTACAATTTACTATAATTTCAATAATAAATATTTATTCATTAACTTTTCCATCAACTATCCTTCATAAATGTTAATCAGTGTTTTTCTCATCGGCGGTACGATTATGTATAAGTTACTCTTAATTTTCTCATTTATTTGGGTTGATATATTACTAAAATAAGAAAAAAAATAAGATATAGAAATACTTTTAACCATACCGATATGCGTGATTGTAAAACTTGGTTGTGTACTTAAATCTGGGAAGACGGTTAAGTTGTTTACTACGAATGAAATCACTTATTTGACCTATCTTTGAACAGTTATTAAGATGGCCCTAACAAGCAGAAGTACATAGTTTTTAGCAAATATTTCTAAATAACTATATTACACTACATTATATTAACATTATAATATTTTGTGATCTACCATTTTAAGTAGTAATGTTGGCAAAGGAATCAAAGGTGCGTTTTGTTTTCTTTTGAACTCTTGCACCAAAAATACGGTCGTGTTGTATTCGAACCTGTTATTTATTCTGTAAATGAAAAACAACATACATCATAGTAAATAACCAGGCGCTTTGGCGCCGATTTACAGTTTTCCACATACAAATGCATTAAACGAAAATTCAATTAACCGTACAATTCCTCAGCAAGCTTCAGAAAATATGTCACATTTACGGCGAAAACAATAAAAGAGTCTGTTTTATGAGATCGTTAGAGATCGATAATGACTTTCCTCTCAGTAAGGATGCTTCTCAGAGGCGGTTGGTTATCTTTTGATATCTCTCACTGGAAAACTTCATTGTTTAACTACTTATTTGATTAAGCTGTTGTCACTCATTGTAGTGATCGTATAAAATATTGAATTTATCGGTACATTTTCCAAATTCGATTAAGTTCTTGTTTGCTAATTTAATTTTTGTTCAAATAGAACGGAAGTCAAAATGTATGCTAATATGAACATGTTCTTAGGAAACGTTTAGTGAATAAACACACTAGTATTAGAAAGTGTGCATAATAGTAACGTTAGTTGCTTATTTAAATAAAAAAATACACAGGCATAATATATTTCGATTATATTATCTGTTCTTCACATAGTTTTACGACAGGAATGAAACTGCAATACTACACCAGCATAATGATATAAATATTATTAAGTAATTCTTTTTCAGTAAAAGTATAAGTGCTATTCTTAATTAGTTCTGAGTGGTTGATAATATTTTTATATATTAATTTGAATAGTACTATGTTTTTGGCGTTTTTTGTCATATTAAACACGGTAATCATGTTATCTGATGTTGACATTTCTGAAAAATACTTTACTTTATTTACCTGTTTTCCTCTCTTTAGATTTCTCACATGTTTGCAGTTTATTATTTATTATGTTTTTAAAATCTATTCGATGTCAAATCCTGAATAAATATAGAGAAACCAAAACAGAAAAAATAGTAAGCTAATTATTTAACATGAACTCATCTAAGTCATAAATAAACCGCCAGGAAGAATGAAACAATACTTTCCGGGAACCTCATGCAGTAATGATGTTTATGAAGACTATTAGCTGATAATTGATTGCTGTATTTCTTTTTACTAACAATATCGGCATCGCAGTGAATGTCCCGATGCTTCTAAGTATGTATTATGCAGTTCTAATTTTAACTCTTATACGCAAACGGTTTCTTTAAATCGTCCGGAAATAAGGAAACCTTCCCCAGCCAGATAATCGTTTGCAGTTGGGATAAACAACTTTATACTATCAAAAAAGGAAGGTCTAGAAAATTGATGTCATAGAAATAATGCGAGGCTTACAGATAAAATAATGTGAGTTGGCCCAGTATCGAGTAGAGTGCTCGTTGCAATGAATATGTGACTAGAAAAATACGGTCATCAGACTTTAATTTTTTTTTTGCATAGACTCTCATAATATAGTTGGATAACTCGCTCCATTTGACACTAGATGAATGGATTTATGTTAATATAACAGTTTTGAAGTTAAGTTTATGAATTTCTGTCAAACAAACATTAAATCTAATTTAAGGCTTTCAAAGAAAAGTTTGAACTATTTTAAGGTTAGTCGTCGTCCAAATATTTTCAGCATTCTTTTAATGGTAAACTTACTTTTTCATACAAATGATAGAAATTGAAACACTACTTCTATCTACGTGCATATATATATATATATATATATATATATATATATATATATATATATATATATATATATATGAATATACACACAGTTGCGGCTGAGGGTCTGCCAGCTTCCAGTAGGAATCAACCTGTCCTTTAGATTTCGTTTGACGGTGTCGCAAAACCTGAGCTTAGGGCTGCCTATGCCTCGTACCCCATCCTCCAGTTGTAAAAACAGTATCTTTTTTGGTAGTCGGGAGTTCTCCACTCTGTTTCCCTGCCTGGCCCATCTCAAGTTTTTTTCCGGATGAGTAGGTCATACATACTTGGGAGGTTGGCTTGTAATAGGATCTCCCTGTTGCTGACAAAGTCATAACACTTCACATTTAAAACATGCCGGAGGTGTCTCATCATATAGGTGTTGAGCTTCCGGGATACCAGTTTGTACACTGGCCAAGTTTCTGCACCGTATATGAGTGATAAGAGGACGATGGCGCGGTACACCAAACATTTAGTTCTGAAAGGCAGGTCTTTATTTTGCCAGACCTTCTGTTTAAGTTTTCCATATGATATGGAGGCGTTAACCATTCTAGTAGAATCCCCTCGTTCATTTTGTTGTTCATGACCGTGGTCCCTAGGTATTTGAATTTGCTGACATTGTAAAGCTCCTGGTCTTGAATCTTAATTGGCTGGCTTGTTACTGGTGATCCAGGGGATTGTTGGTACATCATTTCGGTTTTCTCGGTGTTAATCTTCAATCCGAAGGCCTTGGCTGATCCTGCAAAGCGAGTTATTATGTCCTGAACATCCTCGTTACTTTGCGCTACAAATGCGGTGTCACCAGCAAACATGATCTCCTGTACGAGTATCTTTGTTGTTCTATTTGCGTATTTGTATGCATTAATTGAAAAGGTCTTCCCCTGGGCTAGATCGTATAAAAACACCCTTATCACAATTTCTAAAAGCATGTCGAAGCACAACTGACAGGTAGAGTAAGAAGACGGTTGTAGACATCCCTGTCTGACATCATTCTGCTCGTCGAACGGATCGGAGAGCTCGCCCTTCAGCTTAACTGTGGCACTCCTGCCTGAATGAAGGGGTCTGACAAGGCTGATGAAGTGTGACGGAAAGTCAAGCTTCAGCAAGACTTCTCAAAGAGTGCTTCTATCCACAGTGTCGAAAGCCTTCGTAAAATCCACAAAGATCATGTACAGCTCCAGATTTTGCTCCACACACTTTTCCTGGATCTGTTTGAGTGAGAAGACAATATTCGCTGGGCCTCTGTTATAAGGGAATCCACATTGTGCCTCAGGTAGCAAGGTTTCAGCGTGCGCTGTAAGCTGGTTCAGGAGAACATGAGCGAACACTTTCTCAGGGACTGAGAACAGTGATATGCGCGTGTTGTTATTTTTTTGAATATGGTCACTAGCTGTGCGCCTTTCCAATCTTCAGTTGCAGTGGTACAGGCACTCTGTCTGAGTGTGCAGAGAGTGTTAAGTAGTTTTTGCCTTCCTAGCTTGATTATCTCAGGGTATATGCCTTCAGGCCCAGCTGATTTGCCAACCTGTAACATCAGCACAGCTTTGCAGATTTCATCTGCTGAGTCAGTGCATCTGTCCATCCAGTGCTGTGTCGGGAACTGCTCCGGTTTGATTAAATGATGTAACCGGCCTCTCTAATGGAACCGCTCTCTTTGAACCTGACTTCACTCAGGGCAGCAATATCGATGTAATGTGTTTCTAATTCGCACGATATAATCGCAATTCTTCTTTCTGGTCTTACCGAATCAGACCTGTCAAGCAATCTTCGTATGTTCCACGACGCAAACTTGGGTGTATTGTGGGGCTTATTATCCTAGGCGACACCCTGCCAGTATGAGTTATTTTTCTGTTTTCGTTTCATAGTCCGTAAGGAATTTGCTGACAAGATAGTTTAAGAATGAAGTGGGTTTTGTCAGTTGCCATTTCACCCCTCTCCTCCAACACTGGCAAGGATTGTCCAAGACGAGTCGGCAGCTTATTGGTCGCAGTGACTAGCCAGGGTGAGTGTTATCAACTTTCTATAACTGCTTTAACAGAGCATCACAGTTTCTGGTTTTTCTGTCTGAATTGAGCTCCCCATAGTTCTTTGCACTGTTTGCCTGAAGTTCAGTTTCCAGTGGCGTCCGCCTGGAAGCCAGCACAGAATCTTGACTGATATCTACACTTTGTTCATCTGCCAAGCCCTTGGGTGATCGGTTCCACAGTGTAGGTGGATGACAGACCAAGAGATGTACTGGATCGCGTTATGGAACCGATCGCGCACGCGCATTCACACAAACACACGTATATACACACACGCATATGTATATGCGTATACTCGCAAGCACCTATATTCATAAACCCACAGAAAAGCACATCACCAACCAGCATACGCCTACGTACACATATATACATAAACACATATACACCTCTGACAAATACCCCATGAACCCGGAGATGCACCTGTATATTTACAAAGACCAACCCAACAACATATACATAAACAGCCCCAGGGAAACTTCCTTTTATAAACATTAGTTATAAACAATCACACCACTTATGCAACCGGTGCTAATAGGCACACGCGCGCGCACACACACACACACATACAGGCATGCACTCCCCACACACACAAGCATACACATATATGCATGATGCTAGTGGCCGTTGACCCCCCAAAAAGGAGGGTCCGTACGCCCTTTGAAAGGTCTTGTTTTTAATCCTTCTTGGAGACTAGCCACCCTCCCCACCAGACAGATTGGTGAGATAACCGGTTTAGTCGCCGGTAACCCTACTATGCGACAGGTAGTACTAGGTTACATGGTACCAGTAGCATATGACATGACTAGACTTCATATACATGGCACCCATATATATATATATATATATATATATATATATATATATATATATATATATATATATATATTCAAAGACTCATTGCATACTGTAGGTGCTTTGACGCAGTTTAAAATGTGGGTATGGGCTCCTTATTTTCAAATGTCTATAATATCCGAGGGGTAGAACACACCAGCGTAACCTACATATATTAAACAAAATATATCGTCTATAAACTACTAATTAATTAAAATATGTATACACATAACAATGTTTTCCTATATCAAAAATTCGTAATTTAAACATTGAATTTAATCAAAAACTGTCGCACATGCTAACAAGTTTTAAATAGCTTATTTTAAATGTTAGCTATATACTTATAGTCATCCAGGTGGCGACAAATAAGGCATGACTGTGAATAGTGAAAGGTTACCTTGTGTCGTAATGACTCAAGACAAATATAAGTCGAAAAATGCGAGAAAATATGGTATCACTTTTCCGTTTACTATAAGCTAAGCTTTACAAAATAGAATTTTAAATGATAAAAGTAATAATACATCAATAACTCTTTTGCATTACATATAAATTACATATAAATGACATATAAATGACATACGGCATGCGTATCATAATAATGCACACTGAATTTCACATTACACTTGTCATAACTAAAGACAATATAATAGTTTATTCAGATATTCTATTGTTTTGAACTTAAATAATATGTCAAAAATCTTATTTTACATTAAAATATGCACTCTGATAAAGTAGATACCGGTTAAGTAAGGCAATGTCTCAAAAGCTGCCTTTTACATTGCTTCGTCCGTGATTTGCACGATTTTTCGTCGGTGGTACACATACAAATCATAGTAAACCCTCAGAACGCCAAGATTTGCAAGATGAATGTCGATCAAATATAAAGTCCAATTATTTTTTTACGTTTACTGTGGATGAGCTAGAAAGACAGACAAATATGCCATCATAATGTGTGACGCATCTGACGCATATCCATGGCATAGTGTTACTTTCTTCGCATCTCACACTGACAATATCTGCAACACAGAAAACGAAATTGTCAGCTCATGAATGCATCGTTTAGGCTATTTAAAAATTTAAAATCCCATATGATCTGTTCAAGCAAAAAAAAAGAAGTTAATCATAACTTTTGAAACGTCCCTCGTATTCCCCTTAAAACTTAACTATCATAAAGAAAATATGGTGTTTCAATAAGATAGATTCGTCAGTAAGCAGATAGTACAAAGTATTGCAATTTAATGTTTTCGGCACTTTGCAAAATATAAATAATGTGTCGATTTTCCATAGTGTATTGCAACGTTTTTCAACACAACCTAATAGAAAATAGCATCAATATGCAACAATAGAATAAACATTAATTAACAATTTTACTCCAAAAAAATTTGGCGGGAATCTTGAGGGACGGTAAGACAGTAGAATCGATTAAATTAAACAACGATACAAACTTAAGCAGTCAAGGTTCTGCTTTGGGGATTTTCACGTCATTTTGTTAATTATGGATCAAAAACGAGATTAAATACATTAAGATTTATTATAAAGCTTAATTGATAATTTAAAGTTGTGTCGTCGTCATAAAATCGAAAAAATATAAAGAACTTTGGCAGTATCATATAGGTAGCATTTTCTTTTTCCAAATTCTCTTCTGATACGTCTTTTTATATTATATGTGTTATTAATTACTTTCTTTGTTTTTTTTATTACGCTTTCACTTCGATTTTCCAACAAGACAACCATTTTCATTCGTACGTAAAGTGTTCTAATTTTTACGTCTGCCTTTATGTACTTGTTTACATCCATACATTCAGGAAAGATTTCCCAACTTTTTACATTCTTCCATATTTTTGTAACATATATATATATATAAATATATATATATATATATATATATATGGTCTTTATTTTGTATCAATATTCCTTGTTTTTTTGCATTACGTTATTCCTGCCCTCAATTTCTCCCATGATACTTCCTTGATTTTCCTTTCGCCTATTGATATAATTTTATTTTTTTTCCTCATTCTTGGTCTCGTAATCTATGGTAACTATTTAGTTAGTATTTCCGTACATTACTGTATCTTTCCCTCGCAGTATTCTTCTCTCTCTCTCTCTCTCTCTTCACCTCTCTGTCTTTCTCTTTCTCTCCCTCGCTCTCTCTCTCTCTCTCTCTCTCTTGACATCCTCTTTTTTTCTCTCCATCAACCTTGGTACATGGCCGGTGTGCCTTTTCATATTTAAACGATGTCATAAGCCAATAGACAAACACTTGAACTTGAGGTCATTTAATTCCTTACCTGAAGAGCAATGAACTGGAACACTGCCCCGTTTCTATCATACCTTAACTCAACTGTAAAAACTAAATCTCAGTTCAGAGCTTAAGAGTTTTCTGCAATTTAATTTTGAGGAAAGAGATTCAACGTGTCTTGCCATGCAATAAACTTAGCTGAAGCGAAACCTCAATTGGAAGTTCTTGTCATCTCAATTTAAACCAGGTCAAAGGAAAAGAACAATGATATGAACCGAGAGGTCTTTTACTAGATCAAACACCAAATAATATTAAATTGCTGAACCTTGTAATAGAAGAAAAAAGATATAGATAGAGTAATTGCTGAAGAGCGAGTGGAAGAGATAGAGGGAGAAATAACAAAACGGAAAGCAGATCAGTGCGTAGCATTGCTTAGAGGTCACCAGCCTCATATCACCCGTCTATATAATTGATTGGCATGATTAAATATTTTTGTCCTCGGCATTTGCAGATCAAATCATGACCTGACTGCAGGGTGATGGAGTTATTCTTATTGATTACCTCGGTAGACATTTTATATAAGGAAAGGCGCGAGTTAGAGTGTGTATTTAAGTGAGGAAACCTCATAACAAATAGCGGCTTATACATAAATGCCTAAGTTTATACTAGGTTTATATTATCGATCTCCTTCTCTACATGTCTCTAAGATTTATAAATATACACAGGAGGCAAAAAGGAAGTACGTACTTGTATTTTCTGACAAACTGCCACTTTAAGCAAAATTTAATGTAACTGTTTAAACATCATATACCTCATTTGATTTTGCTTTCAGTCTTCTATACTTTTACCTGTTCATATTTGACTTATAATTAAAATATTTTAGTGTTCAGCTCAATTTAAAAAATAACTTTTAAAAAATACACGTGCAGACTTTCGTTTGGCCGCCTCTCTCTCTCTCTCTCTCTCTCTCACACACACACACCCACACATACACATATATATATATATATATTCATATATAAGTATATATACACATATATATGTATATATACACATATGTATACACATATCTCTCTCTATATATATATGATTATATATACATATATATGCATATATATATACATATATATACATGCATATATATACATATATATACATACACACGTATCTCTATATATGTATACATACATATACATGTATATATACATATATATATATGTACATATACATACATATACATATATGCTCACCCTCAGATATATATATATACATATATATATATATATATATATATATATATATATATATATATATATATATATATATATATATATATATATATATATATATATACTCACGTTGCAATATCGGTTCCCGCCAGATCATCTGGAAGAAGTAGCACTCTGATATTAAATCTGATGTCTACTGAGTGTTCCGCAGTGATGGCAACGGTTTTGTGTTTAGTTTAGTGTTAAGTTTGCAGACATTGTGTTGAACAAAGATGGCGGCGTAGTTCAGATCAGTAACCAAGATGGCGACCAAGAATCAAATGCGGTGCATCACATAGGTAACCTCTTAAGTTCTGAGATATTATGTTGAACAAAGATGGCGGCGTAGTTCAGAATAGTAACCATGATGGTGGCGAAGAATTAAATGCGGTCCGTGAAGTAGCAAACGGCGAACTGATTGAATCCAAACTTAGACAATTTTTATAATAATTTTGCGACGTTCTCATTGGTTGTTTAGCACAGCCGTTGGTTATAAAAATGATTGGCGAATCTATTCGTCTCATACCCCCATTATAAACCTCTTACGATGGGATGTCTCCTAGCGGCTTCGGCTGCAGGGAGACAGCGTAGTACATGTCAAGGATTCGTCACTTGACACTCAGCCCAACAGGTGAGGGGCCGGGAACCGGCCCAGCACCTGTTGGACTGAGGTACACCGCCTGGGTAATACCTAGGAGGTCCACCCTCCCAGGCCTTGCCACCGGGCTTTCCGGTGGGGCAAGTTTATTGCTTGCTGCCTGAGGCGCCCCGACCGGGGAATGCCGACGGGGTTACTCGGGCAATTTTTAGAATTGCAGGAGTGCCCCTCCTTTAGGGGAGCCTGCGGATATCCCACTTTCATGGCCTTGTGCCAAATAATGCTGATGTGGGCAGCATTTAAATAAATACCACCATTATAAACCTCTTACGATGGGATGTCTCCTAGCGGCTTCGGCTGCAGGGAGACAGGGTAGTACCAGTCAAGGATTCGTCACTTGACACTCAGCCCAACATGTGAGGGGCCGGGAACCGGCCCAGCACCTGTTGGACTGAGGTACACCGCCTGGGTAATACCTAGGAGGTTCACCCTCCCAGGCCTTGCCACCGGGCTTTCAGCTGGGGCAAGTTTATTGCTTGCTGCCTGAGGCGCCCCGACCGGGGAATGCCGACGGGGTTACTCAGGCAATTTTTAAATTGCAGGAGCGCCCCTTCTTTAGGGGAGTCTGCGGGGTCCCCACTTTCCGGCCTTGTGCCACATTTTGCTGATGTGGGCAGCAAATAAATATCTACCCCCATTATAAACCTCTTACGATGGGATGTCTCCTAGCGGCTTCGGCTGCAGGGAGACAGCGTAGTACATGTCAAGGATTCGTCACTTGACACTCAGCCCAACAGGTGAGGGGCCGGGAACCGGCCCAGCACCTGTTGGACTGAGGTACACCGCCTGGGTAATACCTAGGAGGTCCATCCTCCCAGGCCTTGCCACCGGGCTTTCCGGTGGGGCAAGTTTATTGCTTGCTGCCTGTGGCGCCCCGACCGGGGAATGCCGACGGGGTTACTCGGGCAATTTTTAGAATTGCAGGAGTGCCCCTCCTTTAGGGGAGCCTGCGGATATCCCACTTTCATGGCCTTGTGCCAAATAATGCTGATGTGGGCAGCATTTAAATAATTACCCCCATTATAAACCTTTTACGATGGGATGTCTCCTAGCGGCTTCGGCTGCAGGGAGACAGGGTAGTACCAGTCAAGGATTCGTCACTTGACACTTAGCCCAACATGTGAGGGGCCGGGAACCGGCCCAGCACCTGTTGGACTGAGGTACACCGCCTGGGTAATACCTAGGAGGTCCACCATCCCAGGCCTTGCCACCGGGCTTTCCGGTGGGGCAAGTTTATTGCTTGCTGCCTGAGGCGCCCCGACCGGGAAATGCCGACTGGGTTACTCAGGCAATTTTTAGAATGCAGGAGTGCCCCTCCTTTAGGGGAGCCTGCGGGGTTCCCATTTTCCAGGCCTTGTGCCATATAATGCTGAGGTGGGCAGCATTTAAATAACTACCCCCATTATAAACCTCTTATTATGGGATGTCTCCTAGCAGCTTCGGCTGCAGGGGGACAGGGTAGTACACGTCAAGGATTCGTCACTTGACACTCAGCCCAACAAGTGAGGGGCCGAGAACCGGCCCAGCACCTGTTGGACTGAGGTACACCGCCTGGGTAATACCTAGAAGGACCACCCTCCCAGGCCATGCCACCGGGCTTTCCGGTGGGGCAAGTTTATTGCTTGCTGCCTGGGGCGCCCCGACCGGGGAATGCCGACGGGGTTACTCAGGCAATTTTTAAAATTGCAGGAGTGCCCCTCCTTTATAGGAGCCTGCGGGTATCCCACTTTCCAGGCCTTGTGCCAAATAATGCTGATGTGGGCAGCATTTAAATATATACCCCCATTAGAAGTCAAAAATATTTTTATACATACACACACACACACACATATATATACATATATATATATATATGTATATATATATATATATATATATATATATATATATATATATATATATATATATATATATATATATTCTCACGTTGCAATATCGGTTCTCGCCAGATCATCTGGAAAAATAGCAATCTGAGTGTTCTGCAGCGATGGCAACGGTTTTGTCTTTTGTTTAGTACAAAGCTTTCACCCTAAAAACAAATCATCTGTTAGTATTTTCCAGCAACTTTGTTGTTTTGCCGAACCTCATACATCAGAATTTACAGCTGTATTAAAAAAGAATATATATATATATATATATATATATATATATATATATATATATATATATATATATATATATTTATATTATTTGATTTAGGAAACAAGAAAAACTACAGGTAAATACGAATGGCTTATAATAAAATTAACAATCGAATAGAAAAAAGTATAGAAAAAGATAAAAAAAACAACACCAAAACATGTTGCTGTTTTTTTCTTACAATTCATAAATTTGACTTTCTTTATCTTAACATGTATTTAAAGGGAAATTATGAATCCTACTCTCGTTACTTCAATCATTTCAGAACAGTTATATACCTTAGGTGACATGAAATAATTCATTAACTAAAAGACACCGAATACGAAATCGAAAGAAAGTCAGGCATTTTTATACTGTATGTAGTTGGTTTCTATGGAAACGAGTGCATACAAGAAATTTATTCGATCAAGTGTGTTTTAATATAATGATGGTTTGATACATTGAAAAAAGACTACTTTGAAATCTAAATAAGGATTAAATTTTAATGTCCTTTTAAATTTTATGAAGAGAATCTAAGATTCTAAATTTCATATAATATGTAAATTTACTGTATTAAATTTTTATAATAGTTGTACGCCTAAATAAAAAATGTCGGTGTGAGTGAAAATATTGCGTTCAAATATACTAAATGTGAATATTCTATTATGTATTTTATTTTAAAATATATGGAAAAGTTTTTTTTTAATACAGCATTCTTACTTTGAGTTATTGTAAATTCTAAATTCCTATTCTAAACTATAATTAATTCGATTGTTTTTTTTTTGTTGTACTGTAAGCGTTATCTCAATTAGCTATGTCGTCTTTTCCTGCAATTAGTATGTTTTGTGTCGCTCGCAAAAAAAATTATTGTTGAGATAATTACTATTTCTTTACGTAAAAAGTTAAACAGTTATAATTTGGTAACTGTAAAATATATTGATTTTTTTTAAATATCACACGATAGACTAGAAAATAATCCAAAGTGTGTTCATTACTTGAAAAGTCTAGCCGGTAATTACCAGGGACCGTAAACCATTGAAGTAATAGATTATAGGTTATATCTTCAGTCTACTGACAATGCTTAAATTGTACTTCTATAAATCGATTCGAAAACAATTACAATGTGTCAGTACAAATATATTTTCAGATAAAACCTATATATGGAGTATTGTTGTCACATTTTTGCTAGTACACCTGCATCTATTGTATCGTTCCTAGACAGAGTTATACGAGAGTCATGAACTATCATCTAAGCTTCAGACTCCCTCCCATCGACAAAATGTTGCATCCCTCTGCCTGTTTTTTAAGTATTGTAATGCTCCGAGGAACTACAAGCCCTCGTAGACGTAACCCTCCTCCCTACAAACCAAACAATCAGCAAAATCCCACCCCTACACAGTAGGGATGTTTAGATGTAATAAGGTATTTTACTCTAATAGTTTCTTCCTCAGAACTGATAGAATTTTGAACTCCCTTCCGGGTTCCTGCTTTCCTTACTGTACAGAGATGCAGATAGTCAAGTTTAATGTAATATAGAGTAAAGTGTAATGAAAATAGACATCTTGCTGATACACTCCCTACACAGTATCTTTGCAAATTATGGCGCCGATAGTGGTCGGCTAAATCAAAGTTGCACGGTGCCTTGTTTAGGAGGAAAATGGAATAAAACAATCATTTCAGTACCTGACTGTTCTATCGAGGATATCACTTATTGCGTTGGAATCTTTATGAAGATGAAAGTGACTTAATCGTAATATAGTGTATAGTAGAACAATAAAATTGTCGTCATTAAAGAAATGATTCCATTTCCGTTACATTAAAACCGGTTTTCTTTTTTTTGTTGAACACAATCTACTAGTTGCCCAGTTGTGCACAAATCCGAAGGGTGATAGAAGCTTTCTATCATATATGAAAGTGACGCAATGTTAAACGAGGTGGGCCGGTGATTCGTTGCTGTACAAATTATGCTCTCCATCGATGGCAATAGAACCATTTACCAACACCCGTAAAATGCATCGCTGGATTGCCAGAAATCACAGAAACGTGTTAAATCGGCATGAAAACAATTTTTAGGGGTATGACAAGAGATTATTCTTTGCATTATTTTGACGCTCGGGTATATATCGGTTAATATCTCATTTTTGGTTCAATCAGATTGTCGGTGGGAAACCTTGCGTGTAGCAGCAAAAATTGGCGCCACATAACAAGTCCAAAGAGACAGGGTTTGCTTTAGAAAAAGATTCACGAACATATAACCGTTCTCTCACTGCCCCACCTCCATCCCCGATCTGAACCTGCTGAACTAATTTGTTTGCTCATACGTCAAAAACCTCATTAATATGACCTATCACAACACCAAAGCTAGTCAGATCGCCAAGTCTTCGCCGAACTCCCGCCAGCGCTTGTGGAAAAAGCATGATCCCAGTTATGGACCTGTATTGAGGAAGTAATTGAAGCTGAAAGATGTCAGCTCTACTACATAATCAACTTACCTTAATTGATATTTTCAGTAAAAGTGTATAAATATAGCTCTAGTAGTCGTTTCTTTAGAGCTACATCCTGAATGTAAGAGAAAATGTGAAGAATAATGAGTGTATTTTACAAATTATATTTTTGTAATAATGTTGAATAGTGGGGGTATATATTACGATAACGAGGATTTCATATTGTGGCATATATATAACAGAACTGATGTAATACAAACATAGTGATGATGAACGAGAGAATACAGGCGATTGTTCATCTAAACGCATATTGAGGAGAGGAGATACATAATCTTCGAAGGGTTACACAATGTTACTTATAAGATGATAAACACAATTACCTTTCGTTCGTGATGTACACAAAACAACAGCTACAACATAATGATGCCTTCTTTATTCACATGATCGGCCGGCCGATTACCTCAACGATTCAAATTTGGATCTACATAGTCTAAATATGCTCTCTTCGCTTTCAAAGGATCAACTAACCAACTGACTGATTCTCAACTCTCCGGGTCTCAACTGTAACCTCCTCCTGCTGACTAACTAACTCTTAGATCCTATATTGAGAATACTCCTTTGTCCATGACGTACGAAGTGTGTTTTTCGAACGTGACCAACTTCACGTGGCTTTACCTATGTTTGTCCAAACACACTCCTGGCGAACAAAGCAATATTCCATTCTAATTTAACATATGCTTACAATAAAATTTAATTTGCATTGCTCATTTTTTTACTGACATACTTAATATTCAGATTTATAAAAGAATCAACAATAGACTTAATTTCTTACATTCCATTTCTTAAGTTTGCCTACAGGGATCAATTTTAAGTTTATCCTAATCTCATATTCACGTATCTAATATTATTCTTATTTACCTGGAAATGGGGGAAACCCTTCCTTGTAACCATAAGAAGGTGCCTGCACGTTTACATTGTTTTTCGCACGCTAAGCTGGTTACGTTACGGTTAATTTTAGTTTTGTATTAGTGGCAAGTAATGTTTACAAATTATCAATTGTTTTAATACTTAGATATAAACCATTTTAGGTTTAATGTTTAATTGAATATGAGAATAAGAAAAAAAACTGATTTATATATATACATCTTTATACAACATTTCGAGTAAAAGATACTTATATATTTATTATTATTTATTATCTTTAAGTTCATTATCAATCTAATTAAATATCTTTCCATATCCGTACTAAAAAAATACGAAGGGGGATAATCCAATTATGTTGTTAATTGCTAGCAGTTAATTCTGTTGGAAAAGAGTTCAATTGTATTTCCCATAACAGCACAAGGAAGATAATTCATGCCGTTTGATGTGTTCGATCTAGTGATTACTAGAAAGCGTCTATGATTTGATAATTAATTTAATCAAACAGATCCAGAACATGCAACGATAGATTATTTAACAAATTTAAGATATAAATTATGTTTTTAATCATGAAGATTGTTTTTTTTACCCATGGGTTTAACCCACATCTGTTATTAATCCAATAACAACTTAGGTTGCTCATGTCTTTAAAGCCAGAATTATAATTCGTGTGTTGTATTCTTGGGCATATAAACAAAATAGTAGGGGAAGTCGGGGTAAGTTGAGCCAATTTTCCATTTTGGCTCTTCAGAACCCAAACGACTAATTGTTTTGCAAAGATGAGTGTATTATTATAAAATTCTTTTATTTGGGAACATTTTGAAACAAGTTGCAGTTTTCTGCTAGTACACTTAAACCGACCATGTGCTTTACAAAAATGCATATCAAATGGCAAAGGGGCAAGTTGATCCAACCTCTGGGGTAAGTTGTGCCACACAGGGGTAAGTTGTGCCACGCAAAAATATGTTGCAAATAAAGAAAGAACAAGACCAAAATTGTTGCTGTGGTTATAAAACAAATTATAATAATGAAGTAGAAATGTTAATTACAGCGAATGAACCAGCACAAAATTTGAAACATATATCTGAAAGTAAGTTAATGAAGAAGTCACAGCTGAAAACGAGCTGGCTAGAACAACGGACAGAACTGCCAACACTATTTGGCTGTGGCAGCTTGTAAACAACATCTTCTGCATTGAAACCCACTTTGTCTTTTGGGTTTGGAACAAACGCAGGCTTGTCCGTTCCTACCTTCCCAGCAACTTTTTGAAGGAAAACACCTTCAAACTCAAAGTCCTCCCCGTTGAGAGTGTCAACCCGGGCAATATAGTTCACAGTTCGTGATTTGCCAGCACATTTGACAACCACAAAGTCACCTTCGATTATTGGGCTATCCAGATCAATATCACCATCACTATCTGATGACACATCATCAAATTCAAAATCTGAATAATTAGTGTCACTTGAACCTGGGGTTTTAGATCTCAGGGGATATGACTTTTTCCCACCAGCATTGAAAAAACACTGCTTTGTTTTTGTTAATAGGCTCCTCTTTCTATTTTCAGAAAGGGCTATCAGCTTCTGTCGTTCAGGGCTGTCAATCAAAATCTTTGAGCTGCCTTTTTTGTGACCACCTCTTCTTGCCTTTCTTGGTGCTGCTTTCTGAAATGGCTGAATTACAGATGGTCAAATTATGGACGATGCATGACATCATGTGAGCTAGATGAAACACAAGACCCAGATGCGGATGGTTGCATAAGATCATCTTCTTGCTCTTTTTGTGGTCGGACATCATCACTGTGCACGGGCAAGACTGCTTCAGGAACCTCACATGATGGTCCTGCATCTTCCACAGTAGAATTTGCCTCAAGGCTTTCTGCAGCATATTTTGCTCACGGCCAGTTGGAAGAGAAGGGGAAAAGTAAATTTCACTAAAGATTTCCCGGTTAAATGGATGAATGCCCGAGGCTTGGAATCCAGCAGCAATGTTCAATGGTGTCATGGCAATCATCTTGGCTTGGTTCACTAGAGCTGGGATTTCATATATTGTTACTGTTTTCCCTGGATTGGATCGTAGCCACCCATCCATGGCTCTGTTGTACGCTGTTTTGAAGGGTCCATACACTGACCGATTGAGCGGCTGGAGACGATGGGAAGTGTGTGGTGGAATGGTCAGTAAGACAACGCCATTAGATCTTGCTGTGTTCACAACATTCAAAGTAATGTGTGTGTCATGGTAGTCGAGGATTAAGAGGAGTTTATTTCCTGGTGAGCATCTGGTGTGCTTGATGATGTGATTTAAATATTTCACAAACACCTCTTCATTCATCCAGCTACTTCGTATTGCCCTCCCTATGCACTGTGTTGGTCCACCTCTGATGAAGTGATCTCTGTAGTGGACTCTGTATGAACATAGGAGGCACGACTGATCCAATTGCACTCACAGTGTACACCACCGTTACCAATTCCCCGCGTTCAGCGGAGGTGATTAAACCAACTTGTTTCTTTCCATTTTTCTGTGACAACGACTCCAGGGTTTTGAACGGTGGTGCACCCAGTCTCATCAGTGTTATAAATGTCATTTGGTGAGAACTTGTAATTGTCCATTATCTGACTCAAGTTGTTGAAAAAATTATCAACAACTGGGTGGTTGAAGGCTGTGGCACGCCTAAAAGATGTTGCTTCTGTCACTCTAATTGCCAGGTTCCGGCGCTTCTTGAAGCCTAACCACCAATCATGTCCCGCTTTTTTCTCACGATCCCAACTTGGTGGCAGATTGAGACAGTTTTATTTAGCAAACTCATATGCCAGTGTGCGACATCTTCTCAATGACAAACCATGAAACATATCTGACAATTGTTTCACGTGGTCAGCCAAATCTCTTTCCATTTCAGGACTAAAAACCAATTGCCGTAAGGAAATAGGTGTGTAAGCAGTCCCTGCTGGTTGGCTGCCTTGTTTGTCCATGTACCGCTTCAGTGTCATTCGATCCATGTTAAAGTCCTTTGCAGCTCTCCTCACACTCTGACCTCCAGTAACAGTGGCAGCAGCCCGTTCCATAACGTATGTAGGAGTTTGTCCACGATTTGTCTTTCGCACGTAGTGGCCTACTGATGTGGTTGCACATTCATCTGTTTCTTGAAAACATGTAAAAAGACATATGGGGCAAGTTGAGCCAGTGGCACAACTTACCCCATTAGCATTGGCTCAACTTACCCCAGTCTGACCTCATTGAATTGTCTGTTCAAATGCATGCATCTCATGTGTGGTGAATGTAAAAATCTTTTACAGGTATGAAGGCAAGTAATTGAACAAACAACTACCACATATTATATCTAATCAAACTATTACTACACACAAGAAACATGCATTCACCTCTGTAACGCTTTATTTTACTTTTTTGGCACGAAATATGATTTTCTTTTACTGCATCAACCTCCGATATTGGTTCAACAAAACAAAATGGTGGAGGTTAAAGTCACGTGATCAGTTGTTTATAGATTGCATACAAACTTGAATTGGCTTAGTCAATTGTGGTTAAAAGGGGGTGGCTCAACTTACCCCTATGCTCAACTTACCCCGACTTCCCCTATATATCCTCTTATTATTATTATTCTGTCAGCAAAACCACCCAATAGCTACAAATGTGTTTCACTCCGATGAGATGTCCACCCCTGCTTTTAAGGATAAAAAACCTTTAGAACAAAGAGTAAAGTAGGTAAATAAATAAACCAGCATAGATTCTACAACCTTAAGATGTCAGATGACAAAATCGATTCATTTCCAGTCTCCAAATAGCTATCTTTGTGATAATTGCTAGTTTATTAAGTTGTTTTATTGATTTTACGAGGGTATCACTTATTTCACCATCAATACTGCTACAACTGAATACAAAAATGCTCAGCGTTATGGAAAAAATTTCCATTATTAGATGAGTTTTATACTTTATTTATATTTCTCACCCAGTTTAGAACAATAGAAACTATATGTGCTAGATATATTTGGATCCTTTATTAAGATTATACCATTCACATCTATTTAACTTTGCATTAAAATTTTATACTAGTATCCGAGGATCCTTATTGTTGTAAACAGTTATACCTCAGTTCCATTTAAGGTGTGATAGCAGAAACCTATTCCTGTGAAAACATCCTGTATGGCATTTATTCTTTTATTCAAAATGTCCTCTTTAGAATCCACTATATAAAAGGTTTCCAATAAACATAGATTTCACCGTTTTGATTTCCCAGGGCTATACTTCCTCTCCCTGACCACTGCTGACCATTTTAATTCAAAATCTTCATTATTTCTATTAAGTTCCCTTACCCAATCACCTAATGTAGTTGTATTCCTCTTTAAGTTTTTTATTCTTAATGATGATTCTTGTACCCTCCCCCCTGCTATCGTTTACGCCATCTCTATTAGTTTCTGTCTGAGGTTCCTTTTTACAGGATACTACGTGGTTTCCATATCTGACCTTTAGCATGGTACCCGTGGCACCAATATATATATCTCCTAAGTATTGTCGGTTTTTATCTCGTATTTGTTCACTATTTCCGAAGTTAGACACTTCCCATGTATTCTACAATTGCATTTTCTGTCTAAGATACTTTCATTTGATGCTAATTCGTTATTATTCCTTATGTTGCTGATTTTTCTATTGTTGGAGCTGATTATAGTGTAAATAAACTTGCTAGACGTTGAGAAAGATAATTTTACAGAGTTTCATTTTATTATTTTGCTTAATTTATTCTCCGGGTAGAAGTTTCTGTCTATTATTCTCTAGAATTCGCTAGGTATATTATTTCTGATATGTTCGCTGAATGGTGGATTAAACCAAACCTGTCTCTTGCGTCTATTTCTCTTATTAATGGTACCACCCTCAACCTTATACGAGATTGTGCAGTTGGGTTTGTTGTTCTTAATATTATTGGTTCTATTATATTCAATTTTTCCGTAATATCCCGATCTCATAAGCCCATTATTGTAGTATTTCTTGTTTTTATCACAAATAATCGCATTCTTAGAAAGTTCAGAAACTCTTTTAGAAATGGTGAGAATCAACGCCTTCATCGTGCATTTCGGATGGTTCCGTCAGTAATATATGTAGAATATTCATGTTTGGGTAGAGGAATACATATATATATATATATATATATATATATATATATATATATATATATATATATGTATATATATATATATATACTAAATAAGCAAGTATATGCTATTTTATATCATATATAATATATATCATATATCATATCACACACACATACATATATATATATATATATATATATATATATATATATATATATATATATATATATATATATACATTCAGCTCGGAATCGAGGGAGATGTTGCCAGAGATGGTCTAACCAAGGTACGTGAATTTTCCCCCACAGCAAAGGTATGTTCATCAATTGAGATGATTGGCGCATTGTATCTTCTTGGCACATTTTCTTTAGGCTGATGTTTAGACCAAATTCCTTGCTCCGCTGCAAAACAGTCCATGAGTCGCTGCAGCTCTTCTTCTCTATGTACAGCAAGTGCGGCATCGTCAGCAAAGGACAGTTCTCTGATGAGAACCTTCAACACCTTTCTCTTTGCATGAAAGCGTGCTAGGTTTCAAAGCCCCACACTGCTGTTTTGTCTGCATATATACACCATCGTCCAAATCTTTATATGGAAAAAGTAGGGAGAAAAAGATTCCAAACAGTATAGGAACAATGACCACCCATTTTTGATAGGAAGGGTTCAGAGCTTGACCCGGCAAACTGCACTGCCAATTCATGTCCTTGTGGAAAGAAACAATCAGGCGCAAGACTTTGGGATCAGCAAATAACAAACAACAATGTCCCATTTGACCAAGCGAGTGTGGGAAAACGATGTGCCGACTGTAAACACCAAGATCAGAGTCTATCATGAAGTTGTGCTTAGCACTCTCCTATACCTTAGTGAAGCATGGACATTCTACGCCTACCAAAAAGCAAGGCTAAATGTTTTCCACATTTGCTGCATCAAAAGCCTTCTTGGCCTGACCTTGCAGGATCTTGTCGCCAATATCGATGTCCTGTCAAAGGCTCGGATACTCAACATGTATGCCATCTTGATATCCAGTCGTTTTCGCTGGTTGGGACACGTAAATCGGATGGATGATGGACGAATTTCTAAATAACTTTTGTTTTGTAAATTTGCCTCTGGCATAATACCTATCGACCGACCGGCCCTCCGCTACAAGGCTGTCTGCAAGCGTGACCTGAGGTCCCTTTAAGCCCCCTCGAAGCTTGAGATTGCCCCCACAGACCGTGAGGGCTGACGGACCACCATATGATATGTGGCTGAGACATCCGAAAGGAGGAGAACGATAGGTTGACGGGAAAAGCGGGCCAGTAGAAAGGAGAGGACAGATCCAGGTTCGACCCTGGCACAGGCAGAGAGTAAGAAAAGCTACATCTACAGATATTGTAGCAGGTCCTGGGGCTGCCGCATTGACTTCATAGCCAAAACACAAGCTGCAACCCCCCGTCTGAATCAGGACGCGGTATTTCAGTATCTCCACTATATAAATATATATATATATATATATATATATATATATATATATATATATATAATATATATATATAATGTATATTATATGCATTATATATATTATATATATTATCATATATATATATATATATAATATATCATATATAATACACAATTTTATATAATTAAAGCTGAACATGTATGTGTGTCTGGTCACGAATAGGCTTCTATGTGGTTGACTATTATAGAAAACTAATCACATATAATGATAGAAGATGTATCGAGACACAGAAATGGGTATGTTTGATCTGGCATAATGATGATTAATTAAAATTGTGACGTCTGCATGGAAATAAAAAAAATAAATTGTGGGGTCTGCATGGAAATAAAAAAAAAACGTTTAGAAGTTTTTTTGTATATAGATGTACATGATAATACTTTGATAAGTATGTTTTAACATAAATAGGGATGGTATAATAAAATTGTTGGGTCTGCGTTCGCGCCTGGCCTCCATAGAATGGAAATAGGCACACACTGTAATACAGATTTGTCATATCTATCTGCGTAAGTATTCTTTGATAAATATGGTTCAGTTTGAAGAAATATGGTATACTAAAATTATGGGGGGGTCGTTCAGGCCTCACCTCCATAGAATGGAAATATGCCACCAAGTTAAACAAGGTTTTTTTTATATAGATCCACAGAATATTATGATAAGTATTTCAGTGGGAACAGGTATGGTATACTAAATTATGGGTTTATCTATTTTATTTTTACTTTCATCATATTTTGCTTTGGTTTGATACCCCCAAATTCGAAGCGATCTCTATCCATAATTAAGTTGAAACATACTTATCAAAGTGTAATTATGTACATCTATAACAAAAAAAAATTGTACACGTGTTTTTTAATTTTTACATTTTTTATTTACATACTTTGTGGAGGAGATGCGTACGCAGATCCCACGATTTTAATGAATCATCATTATGCCACATAAAACATAATATTCCTGTGTCTCGGTATATCTTCTATCATTATATGTGATCAGTTTTCTATAATAGTCAACCACATCGGAGCCTATTCGTGACCAGACACACACACACACACACAGAAATATTCAGCTGTATATATATATAATACCTGCTAGATTAAATGTGCCATTATATTTGTATAATAATAGATGTGTTTGAATCGTAATAATGGACCTATCCTTTTATATGTAGACCTTACAAAATAGATACCCACTGTTGTAAATGTATATTTTGATAAGCATATTAATATTATAATTAATATATGTGCATATATCTGTGTAAAATAGAGAAGTTATTCACAATATTAACAAAAATAACTTCCATTGACACGCAATATGGAGTCTGTTCTAGATCTAAAGCAGATGTACTTACATGTATATCTCATAGGATTAGCGAATCTATCGACAGAGGCAACGTTTCTAGGGCACTTACTCTTTACATATCAAAGACTTTTGATAATGTATGGCATACAGGTTTACTTAACAAGATCTCCATCTACAGTATAGCTGGAAATGTCTTCTCCAGTATTAAATCATTTTATTCTGATAGGTTCATACGAGTAGTGGTTGATGGGCAGAAATGAGAAGCTCTCAGTAGTAATGATGGAGTCCCACAGGGGACCATCCTGGGTAAAACTCTCTTCCTGATCTACATTAATAATCTTCCACATCACATCCTTACATCATTCGTAGATAGTTATGCTGATTTCACTACAATCTATGGTAGCACTTCTAAGACCGTAAACGACCAAGTTCTCTCACTCTCTCTCTCTCTGATTCTCTCTCTCTCTCTCTCTGATCCTCTCTCCTCTGATCTTGAGCAAGTGGTTCAATGGGGAAAGAGATGGCGGGTTACTTTGAATGCATGTAAACCAAGCTTTTATCTTTACATCATCAACGTTCTGATCCCCATCTGGCATCAATTGAAATGAATGGCTCTCGTCTTGAGGAGGCCTAATGTTTCGACAAGCTTCTGGGCTTGACCTTTACTCCCGATCTTAAATGGAACACATATATTAAATCCGTTGCCAAGGCCGCTGAAAAATGGTGGGATCATTCTATCGATCCAGTAGATATATCACTGCTGATGCAATTCTCTATGTATATAAGAACCAGGTATTTCCAAGGATGGAGCAATGTTGCCACATTTGGGCAGGAGATGCTAGAAGGACTTATCCTGCCTTGATAGAGTTCAAAATAGACTTCGTGGGTTCGTAGGGGATTTCTTTTCTCTTCCCTGGAACCTTTTTTTCACAGAAGAGACGTTGCGAGTTTGTCTCTGCTTTATTGTTATTTTCATGGCAAGTGATCGGATTAGCTCCAATCTATGGACCCCCTAGCCAAGCTTTCACCAGAAACACCCGTCTAGCAGGAAACACTATCACTTATTTCTTTCTTAGAACTGCACACCTATAGATGTTTTCCTGCTTTCCAGATTACTGCAATATGGTTGTCTTCAAGTCTAACACAAACAAGTTTTTGATGAGCCGTTCCATAGAAGTTTACTAATTTACCGAATTCCCATTACTAACGATTACTATGCTGTCCAATTTGTACTGTACACTTTTAAGCCTTATCCTTGAGTGACTTCTTGACCTAGATATGTGGTAATGCCCATGTAATAATACGTTTTTAGATACTTCATATTATTATGGCTCAATAATTATAAGGGTGGGAAAGAATACTATAATACCTATTTTCTCTATTGTTTTGCAAATACGCAATAATTATAATATTGCCCACAATTTTTACATTAACACTTAATATTTCAATGATGATCTCAGATAGTCAACATTATTATTGATTTTTTTTTCAATTTTTTTCTATATTTTTCTCTTTGTTTTACTATCAATTCTCTCAGATTATTTTTGTAATGTTCACGTAAGTTTACAGTGGTTATATCCATTTCAGTGCATTATAATCCGATAGAAAATCTATATTTTAAATGAGTTCAGCCAAGAGAGGACAAAACTTTGTTCATTTTTCTCCAAGCGTTGAGCTGAAGTGTGTAATGGAATTGCTATTTTCATCGGTTACTTGCCGAAATTAACTTCACAGATTGTTTTGCGTTTTTCCCTCCTTTTTTTCCTGCGATATAAGCCCAGCTTTGAATTGAAACTTCAGATATCAATATCAACGCTAATATTTTTATGATGAGTGTATTCAACTGGAATATCCAGTAACTCTAATGCTTTTTTCATAGATCTTAAATTTTTATATAATAATAAAAAGTATGTCGCTCCGACTGTTCGAGAATACATTCGCAAAGCATAACTAACCTTGAAGATTTGAATTTAGATACTACACTCTTAAAAATTATCATTTGGTATTCTTATTTCTATTTTAATCTAAATATATTACACGATTTTAATTCAGAAAAACAAAAAGGTTTTAAGATACAAATTGACATCGAAAAAACTTCTTACAATATTCTAGATAATACTTAATGAATATTTTTAATATTTGAATGTAAAAATTTTAAGTCTTCTTCACATATTCTTCGTACAACAATAAAAAATCCTTCAGATAAATAAAACATTGTGGAATATATGGGTAATATGAATTATTTAAGGTCTTTAAATTTTAGTTATTGTATAAATACTGATAGAAATAAGATATATGGATTTCGGTCTAAAATACATGTGTATTATCTGTTATGATGCGACACCTTAGTTTCTTTGTTCTTATTCGATTTGATGGCCCCCCTTATATACTACGTCAATTATTATGTTTCAGCATATTGCCAGAGTGACCCTAGTTGTGTAGCTTGTTTTCTCCTATTATTTTAAATGACCTTTTGCCACAATTTTTAATCGCGGGAAGCAAATAATACAAAAAACGGATATTGAAGAGACAATTTGTTAAATTTTGTATAAACTCAATGTATCACAAAACAGATACTGCCTATCATTAAAAACAGTATTTTTTAAATAAAAAATTGATAAAAATATTTCATAAGTATTCGTATCTTCTCACTTTTTGATTTTATAAATATAACTAGAACTATTATATATATATATATATACATATGCATATATACGTGTACCTGTGTATGTGGGTGTGTGCGCGCGTGTATGTGTGTGAACAAACCTTAATTAAATAGCACGTATGGGTACGTGTAAGAAAATCAGCAGTAGGATACGTGTGTAGCTAAAATATTAGCAGTGCAAACTCTTAAAGCATGTATGAAAATTGGCAAGCGCTGGCTAGGGCCGCGCCAGGAAGAGGGGAGAGCCTGACTTCTACAAAGAACATGTAATATGGCAGAGCGTTGTGAAAACTTATGTGAGTGCGATAAGACATTTAAAAGATAATAAAGTGCGTTATTCTTTCAAGAACCACAAATAAATGCATTTCATTTGTACGTAAAAAAATGTTGAGTCGGATATTATTTATTTACCTTTTTAGTTGTTCCTATGCGACGGTATCATATGACATACGGGTCAGATTGGTTGGCATGTAACGCCACGTTACATAACACACGTTAACACAAATGAATATGAGTGAGTGTGCATGTGTGCGTACATGTGTGTGCGTGCATTTGTGTGCGTGCATATGTGTGCGTGCATTTGTGTGCATGATTGCATAATAGGAATCATGTAAAATGTCTATTATTTTACTTATCAGCTCTACCAAATATTATATTCGCATATGTTGCAAAATCAGATATTACATTATTAGTTTACTATGTTTATTAAAACTAGAACATACCTATATGAGTATTCCTGTAGTATAACAATATATCTGCTTATTTAGTTCAATCTCAAATACTCAAGTAGACTTTTGTGACACGCATTTATTCTGTGGACATATATCTATATGGAATGTTTTATCGATTTTACAACGGAAAGCGCAAAAAAAAAACTAATTCTAGTTTCAGATTGTACACGAACGGAGAATCATTTTTTTCATACTTACTTTTAAAGGACAAGCCTTAGCGTAACTAACATAAAAACATAGTGGTCATTGCATAGATACGGATTTTTACTTTTCTTCATGTATAATTATATAGTTTACATAACTGTACGCAGAATGTTTCAGTTTTGTGTATTAATTTAATAGTTAAATCAACTTTATAAATCTAAATAAATATTTTGGGAAAGATATGTATGCATATATTCTCTATCGATTTATAGACAGAAATCATAGAAAGACGAGACAATCCCATATTTGTTGCAATTCTGGTTAACGAAAAGTGTAGTCTTATTGCGCATAAATTGCTATATCGTTTCCTTTCCTTCGCAAATGTGCAATAATAGATACAGTGGTTATTCATTGTCTATTACATCTTGAAAAAAGAATTCACTGATAGTTATGTTGATAGTTATCAGCAGTTCTTTTTATGTAAAACAAAACGCATTACGCCGCCGCCATTTTTGTCTATTGATTAAAAACGGAAACTCCAATAATATCTTTCAACCGAATGTTTAATCAGTCAGGCATAAACTTCTCAATACCATTTTGTTTTTCCGACTGCATTCATTAATCCATATATCGAAAAGACATGCTATATTGAAATAATTGTATACGATAAAGCGTGGGGCAAGTTTACATAAGTAAGTATATCTATACCTGTAACTTTATAGTAAGTAAAATAATAACGTAGTTGACAACTGTTGTTGGGTACAAATCACCCCTATTTCAGAACTAAGTGGAATCAACCAGTCTTATCAATACCACTGGTTTCACAGAATCAAATGGAGACATCCATACCATGTTTAACCGCATGCAACGAATACGCACCTCTCATAGCATTTTAGTTGCTCCTGTATTCTTTATGAATATATATATATATATATATATATATATATATATATATATATATATATATATATTATACACTTTACACTACTTGTGGTTTCTTTCATTTGTGACTCCTAGCACGGGTCTATAACAAGTGGCTGACGGGGACGATTCGAGAACTTCCCAGATCAATCTACAATAATTGCTAAGAACAACTTAATTACGAATAATCGGGCAACGTATTCACTCTAAATAAAACAGCCATTAGAAACAACATTTGATGACCAAAGGTATTCAAGAAAATTGAACAAGCGCAGATATTCGAAATAATATTTTCCTACACTAGGGGGATTCGAGGATTCAAAAGTATTTATTTTTCAAAAGTTCGATTCAGGGTCGGATATATCAATTTTAAATTTTTACAGGTGGAAGAGAATAGAAAAGCCAACGATGACAAAGATGAATACAGTCGCAAGATCGGTAACTGCTGAAAGAATAAATTTTGAGGGTGAGCACTTTATTAATGTGTCACTACAAAGAACAACAACTCGCTAAAGTTTCCGTTCTAAGGAACGCAAGGAACCCTTTCGGTATCAATTGGATTCAAGAATTTGCATTATGGGACTCGCCAATGAGAGAGTTTTGAACAAAGTCTAAAACTTAGCAGCCTAAGTCGACAAACTCCAAGAATATCTGAAAAAATCATTCGCAAGTGTTTTCTCCGAAAAGCTTGGATGCTGTACAAAACTAAAAGCGAGATTCGAATTGCTGGACGAAGTAAAACCAATATTCAAAAAGCTGGAATTGGAAAACACTGGGATTTTAATCCGTATTAACTATAGTAAGTGGACAGCTCCCTACCTATACGTGAAAAAAATCTAAAGAGATTATGGTATGCGCCGACTTCTCGACCGGATTGAATGCGGCGCTCCAGGAGCATCACTACCCACTGCCAATTCCAGATTAAATATTCGCTAAGTGAAATGGCGGAAAATATTTTTTCCAAAATAGACTTAAGCGAGGCGTACCTACAAATACCATTAGAGGAAGATAGCTCGGAACTTTTGTGTATCTCAACGCACAAAGAACTTAATAAATGCTATAGCTTAGCATTTATTATAAACGTAGCACCTGTATTTTTCCAACAGGTAATCGATACTTTGCTAAGCGGTTTGGATTTTGCAATAGGCTATCTGGACAATATTCTTATGTGTAGTAAAAATGTTGAACAACATAGACATCATGTATTTCAAGTGTTTGACAGAAAAAAAAGAGTACAGCTTCATATTGAAGTAAGAAAAATGCGATTTTTTTGAAAGAATTAAATACCTGGGTCAAATAATAAATAGGGATGGGAAGAAATTCGATCAACACACGTATACAGCTATAAAAGAATAATAGAACCTCGTAATGTAACTATACTGCAGGTCGCGCGAACTATTATCAGACGTCATTAAGAACATGCATGAATTACGCGGGTCATTGAATGTACTATTAAAAAGGAAAAAATGGGACTGGATACGTGCGTGCCAGGCAGCGTTTCAGAAATTAAAAGATGTATTAACGTCAGGTTTATCCCTGATTCATTTCAATCCCAAACAAGAAATTATTGTCGCAACTGACGCAAGTTCTTATGGGATCGGGGTGTGCATTCTACAAAAGATGCCTGGTGGGTCCGCTAAGCCGATCGTCTATGCGTCAAGACGTTTACTTCCTGCCGAAAAGAATTACTCTCAAATAGAAAATGAAGCACTGGGAAACCACAAAATTCCACCGATTCTTACAAGGTCGTAAATTTAAATCAACAACTTATCATGAGCCGCTTAAAACATCTTTGATTCTAAAAAGGTCTGCCAACTTACATAACGAACAAACGGCAAAGATGGGGAACCATTCAACTGAATTACGATTTCAGTATGGAATTTCTTACATTTGCGAAGTTAAGTCACGTAGACTGAGTGTCGCAATTACTCCCGAAATCAAGGGACCCGTTAGAAGACACAGCAATAACATCACTACAAAGTGAAAGGGACTATACACACACACTATGTAATACGACATATGAACTACCAGTCACTTTGGAAGATACAATAACGGCTGCTAAAGAAGATAGTTTCATTAAAGAAATGAAACAAAATTCAATCGGATGAATCGGCGGCGGAAGCTTATTCTATGTGCAATGAGGTACTGTTGTCCCGAGAATGAGTAGTGATGCCGGCTATATTATAAAAGAAAATTCTAAAAAAAATTTCATATGGGACACCCTGGGGCTACGCCAATGAAGACCCTAATTATGCCCTACATTTACTGGAAAAGTATGGACACTGATTATTTAATAGTGGTAGACAGTTTTTCAAAATGACCTGAGGTATTTCGATGTAAAAGTCTAACACCGGAGTGTGCGATTTTTTCGCTAGGTTTGGTGTGGTTGATTGTCAGACAATGCCACACAATTCACTTAAACAAAATTTAAAAGTTTCTGCGAGGATTTCCAGGATAACAACATAGCGACGCCAAAGTATCATCCCCATTCGAACGGTCACACAGAGAGGTATGTAGAAACGCTTAAAAGAGCCCTGAAGAATGCTAAAGAATGCCCGCAAAAAAGGCGCTACAACAGTTTTTACAAGTTTACCGAATTGCACAAAATGAAAACACTCCATCAAAAATGTCCCCGGCAGAGCTAATGTTAACGAGAAATATAAGACCGGTCTTCGAGAAACTTTTGCCAAAACAGGTGAAATCGGCAAAGACTATAGTTCCTAAAAAGAGATGTTTACCTGTTATAAAGGTATTTTTCCCAGGTACATAAAAATAATAGCACGATGTGGGAACTAGAAAAGGTCCAGAAGAGTATCTGCGCGAGGTCTACATTATTGAAGGTCCAATATTTACCCACAATTAATATTTAAAGAAAATTTCGAAACGTATCACAAATGACGAAAAACAACCTCCTGTTGAACAAGAAGTAATGGACCAGATATATGACATGTTCGACTCGGTAACACCAGAAGCAGCTGGACAACGGGTGTCCTCCACGAAAAGGAACATGTCTGACTCGATACAGATCTACCACAGGAAAAAGAGCTATACGATCATCCCAGGAAAATGAAAATATGAGGTGGGTGGTTGTGTGGGGTACAAATCACTTAGTGGAATCAACCCATCTTATCAATACCACTGGTTTCAGGGACTAAATGAAGACATTCATACTGTGTAACTCCATGATACGAACACGTTCCTCTTCAACCATTTTAATGGCTCATGTATTCTTTATAATAAATACATATTATATGTTATACACTTTACACTACTTGTAGTTTCTTTCATTTATAACCCCTAGCACGGGTTTACAACAATAACAAAATAAACTTTGAGATTTTACAAAAATATATTGTCCTGCTGGAAATGATACTATAATGACATATTTACTGATTAAATTAAGTATAGTTTTAATTCAACTCTGAACATTTTTGTGAGAAATCACTGTGTATGAGAGTAACTTTTTGCAATCTAACTTACAATTAATTAAACTGGTATCACATTGCTGTGTTGATTTAATAATATAGTAACATTAATATGCATATACGCTATCTCTAATGTGGACAGGCACCCAATGTTTATGGCGATCTTGATGGTCGGGTTTCTATGCGAATTTTTAATATCCTTTGTATTTAAAAATCGGCTACAGGTATAAACTACTTCATGCCAGTTTCACTCAAAAACAATAAGTTAGATTTCGTCTATTGTAATTAGAGTTAATCCTCTAGAAAGCTGGAATGTAGCCTTTTGATGATAGTGAAAGATAGATGGCAATATGATATGTGTAGTTATGTGTTTTATTATTATTAATAGTGAGGTTTCGCAGTTGTAGAGAGTTTATCTAAGTTGTTTGGGGCAAGGAAGATGGAAAGCAAAACAAAGAGAATCTTGACACAGAAAATATTTAAATTTTGTAGCCTATCAAAATAAAAAGAGGTGGCATTCCCCTCTACTACGACAACGCAGGCGCCTACCAGAAGCTACCGCATGGCCCAACGAGCATTCACCTAATTAAAATGCACCAACCCTGGTATTATGCATCTACTGATAGAACGGCATACTTGTGTGTTACTCCAAGGTCCGAGTCTATGACTGGCAGATACCATCAGGCTAATAAAACGTTTACCCGCAACACCTAATTACTAACATGATATCAAAGATTGGAAGAATTGACTGTAAGTTTAGTCACATGTGGTTATAGTTCACTGAAAACAACCGACAGTTTACTCCATTTGTGAAAATAGGTCGCTAATTTTGTATGGGTGAAGATTGAAGTAGAAAAAAGAAGGGAGAGTTTCGAGCTACCGAAGATTTATCCCCCGTGCATTTTTACTCTTCTTTAAAAAAACAAGCTCTGAAGCATTTTACTTAATACAGAGTATGGCAGAGTTTACGTATTAACGCTGTCATGGCTTTTTAAAGAGATATGTTCTTTTATTTCCTATTTTGTTCTCCTCAAATCATATTTCATAAATTCTTGACGGATCCTGTCTTATGCTTTTTTGTAGTCAGTCAATATTCTATTTTTATATTTTCCCGATGCGGTAATGTTTGATCATAGTAAATCACGTGTTTATCTTTTCACGTTTCGGCAACTCTTTTTTCTCGTATGAAAGTTGGCAAAGATAGTTATGGAGGAAGAAAGTTGTTCTCTCAGTTTTTATGATGAGATTTTCGACATATTTGCTAAGCAGGTTATGGCCTTGTACCATCTGAAGGCGGGTCTGTTTAAGGTACTTTTTGTATTAGTGAGGTTGTATTATTATTTTTATTTTTATTATTATTATTATTATTATTATTATTATTATTATTACTCGTTATTTTATGTACGTCCTAAGAATTAAAAATGAATCTTACTAGCAACCTCAACTCTTGTTTCATTGTAAAGCTTACAAATAGCGACGTCCGTAAGATTATCTGAATTCTCTTACTCTTTCAATACGTGTTTTATAAAAATATTACGCTTTAGAAATAGTTACTTTCTCTGGGTGTATCACTGATGAAGGCCAGTTGTTTACTCAGTAAGTGTGCTGATATACGCACATTGAATATTTCAATAATCTGCGTGAAATAATATTGTATATTTGGGAGGGAAAGCCCTTCCATCTTCAGTTGGGCTAGAGATGTGTTTGTGACCCCATCGCGGGAAATGACTTTCGACACCGTTGACTCTGATCGTTAGTTGATGGCAGCTAATCTCGAGCTTCCTTAATTATACTAAAGTGGAAATTTAACAAAACTGTCGCAAACTCAACGGTGTCTTTAACTTTCGTAAACATACACACAATTAATATTACTTCTGAAACTATAAGTCAAAACCCATAAGATATCGAGTTGTATGTTCTGCACAAGTTATAGTCACATCCGAAATTAAGCTCTGATTTGTAGACACCGCCTCGCTAACTTTACTTAGCACATCTGTATTCTGCTTATAAGTATATTTTTCATTTTGTTTTACTTTTTCCGTCTATTACTTCGTAACATTTAGTAGGGAACGTTCATAATGTAATATTTTACTATCTGTATTTTCTAAATCGCTATCTATGGACCATAATCTTAGTTAGCGATCTATGCCGTGTTTTCTATATCTATTCCGGGTATTTGCTGATACACAAGATACTCATTGATCAGTGTAATTATTTACACAGTTTATGGTTTAGCATTTTAAAGGAAGTGTCTTAATCATTTTCTTATGGATAAATGTCTAGTTACATTATTAATGCTTTTAGTTGGTGAGACAACACAATATTAAAACTATTTTCAAGCCTTACTTTACAGCACTTATGATTATCCTCTTCTTTCAATGGCGGCTATCTTCTTAGCAGGTTTACACATTGACCATTCTCAAAATGTTTTAAGATAGTTCTTCCAGGAATTTATTGAACGATATAAGTGATTGTATTATATGTGATAAACAACGCGAAATATTTAGAAAATATAGAAAATAGTGTTTGTAATATCTTTTTTCGTATAAAAGCTATCCCCGATAGCACCGGGTTCTAATATATCAGATACAGAAACGCTTTAAGTAGTTAATGACGAATAGTTGCTGAGTGCAAGTGCAGAGTCGGAAACACACATCTGGATATGTTTTATCTTCATCTGTGATCTGATGGCAGCGGATTGACCGTTATTGTCATGGGTAAATTATGATTTACATAATCCTGTGAAAAAGATCATTAATTATTATGCATGTGAAGGTTGGCTAATTAACCAATAAGAGAAGGCTCCGTTCGGGGAGGAAACGATATGATTCGCCGAAAGGTGTATCAAACAAACACAAACCCGCGTCATCTACGACTATTAAATCCGTTACTCCGGTAAGTTTGCCAGTATTTTTTTTTTAGTTTTCTGGCATCTACTTGAAAGAAGAGTCGCCACCATCTCCCTCCCCTCTGCCTCTCGCCGTCGCCAATCGTCACATGATGAGAAGTTAGAATTCAAGTAATATTGAAACAGACTATTGAAATCTTGCAAAAAGAAATAGTATATATATATATATATATATATATATATATATATATATATATATATATATATTCTTTGGCTGAATAATTAGTATAGAAAAATAACGAAGTTAGTTTTTTATCAAACTCATTTGTCTTTTGCCGCCGGATTGTAATCTGTAGAGTTGCTAATTTTCCAGCGGAGGACCGGCCTGCAGATCGAACGGCATATCAACCCGTTACCCGATAAGGACTGAGAACCTCCCATCCATGATTGAAGACTAACCGGGTGTGAGCAAATGAGCGATCAGTTTCGGTTCTCCTATAGGAGAAGGTCACAGCTTTAAATGTCGTTAACCGCTGCTAAAATTAATTTCAGGATAATAAAAAGCTAAGTGCTTTTAAATGTATCTATAAATAACTCTAAAACCCATAAACTGCAACAAGTACGATTGGAGAGAAGTTTACATGCAAGACATGATTTATGTAATATTGTCATTTATATATGTTATAGTTTACACTTTTACAAGATGCGGGCTATAATATAGACACTCTGCTGGCCATCTATAGAATTATATGAACATTACTTGATATTATGATAAGGGAGGAAGTTTGGGTTAGTATGGGGTGATGTGTGGAGTCGATGTCGGTTAGTTTTCTTCTTCTGTCTTACTGACGCCCTTTGTTTTGAATTAAATTTGATCGCCCATTTTTCCTTGACTGGAATGGAATTATTTGCTTTTTTTTTGACACTCGACTTGAAATTTTTTTTGTAATTTTCACCCAGTAAAATATTTACTCTCATTTTTTCATGACCTCAATCCTTATATGGCAATGCATGATTCAGGTCATCATCAACAATCCGATGTACATCTGGTTTTGCCCGGATCCGACATTTTCCTTCGTCGTCTTTCATCTAGACAACATGTCTTTGAAGAGTCAACAAGGCCATTCCCTACGATTTCACTCTGATAATCCAGAAAGATGAGAAATTAATTATCAGATATATTGTTGAATGCGAAATTGATGTGATATTTTTAGAGAGGGAAATAGCAAGCCTCCTAGTATTAATGCCAGGAGACTAGACAGGAAAAGGAAAGGGAATAAAAAACGTCGTTTTTGTAGTTTAGCAGTTGATGTAGTGAAAATCGATAATGCTGATACAATAATCGAGGAGTAAGTTAATTGATTTCACGGAAGCGAACGTAAGTTGACACTTCAAATCGAAATCTAACTAATGAACCTTGGTTGTTCGTACAAAGTTTAATAATGATGTAAACAGTGATGATTTCGTTATCAGATGCCAGGAAATCATTTGTG
The DNA here is from genome assembly GCF_053919585.1 of Euprymna scolopes. Taxonomy (NCBI): domain Eukaryota; kingdom Metazoa; phylum Mollusca; class Cephalopoda; order Sepiida; family Sepiolidae; genus Euprymna; species Euprymna scolopes. The sequence continues at coordinate 69,867,970 of NC_136501.1, forward strand.
AAATACGTTTTTTATTCAAATGACAATCTCTTATTGACGGGTCAACAGATTGATGAATATGTATTACTTGTGAAGTAATGTAATCAAGTATAAACAAATGCTCCAACGCATGGGTAGATAACTGGTAAACATAAACACTCTACTTCTACAAAGCCCACAGAGAAAAAACATACATAAAATGAACAGCTTGAAGGTAGTGATTTTCATTACACTCGTACTGTCTGAAATATTTCAATGCTTCCTCAATAAAAAATGAAACTAAAGATAAACAAAAAGTAACATGCTCCTTTATAGATCAATTTTTCGTACAACATACCCATGCGCATATATACCTTGAATGCTTACTAGACACTGCCTTCGCGTTTTTAAGTTCAACTTTGTATGAGCATATTTTTCTTGCAAATAAACCTAGAATAAATGTTATATACTACATAAAAATCGCGCCTTAAATATAATCTACTAAACGTAGAGGGGGCGGGTGTGTTATCCAAGTGTTGTGGCTTATACTACGAACAGCTCTAAGTTAGACACTCCACTAAACAGGCTAGAGTCTTCTGCTCGAAAAAAATAAGACCAGGAGATTATTAGTAATATATACTATAAAATATTTAATTGGTTAATTAAGGAGTGGAAAAATAATATCCCTTACTCATTGAGAATGTAAAGGCGATCAAATAAAATATATGAATATCTATGTATCCTGTATAGAAGTCTAATGTGAGTCCTTACTAAGAGGCATGTTCATTTTTGAAAACTTCGATGGAAATAAAATCAAAGAATATATATTACTTTACCTTGAAGACTTGGCAGCAAAACGGAACGGGTTCTATGCATTCCACCACAGATATTATATATGCTCGCTCCTTTTTAATATAAATGTTTGCTTCTCATTCCGAACCACTGCTTACATAACTTCAGGGTTTCATATGTGACGTTTTGTTCGTCTTAGTGATATAGGGAGGCCCACGTTTCTTCTTTTACTCTACGCTTTCTCTCTCATGTTCTATATATGGCTGGCCCTCAAAGCTGTTGTTAAAAAGGAAAGTATCGTCCATTTGCAATTGGCGTCCTGTCTTCGGGAATATTTTTTATTTGTTATGTGTGTCGTAAAATAAGTATGTACCCGCGTTCTAATTGCATATTCCTCTCTGGGTGGAGTAGTATGATATCTAAGGGTTTTGTGGTTATTTAGCCTTACTTTTTTTATTTGTGCGATTTTTCTGATTTGACATTTGCCGTGTTCTTCGATCAGCTCAGGTGTCAGGCTCCTTTGCAATCCTGGAATGTTGCTTTTTACTTCTTTACAGAAAAATTGCCTAGATGGAGATTCTCCTGTCCAAGCATGTGAAGTATTCACTTATATATTAAACATTTTTCTAGGCGTGTTGTGAGTTTAGAGCGCTAGTGCGCATGCGTACCAGATGTTTACAAATAGAACGAAATTGGCGCCTTTTTCCCAGCTTAGTCGTTCGTTACCGACCATGTTGTTGTACCTGCTGAATTTTATGTTGAATAAAACCTTTCTAATATCTTAAAAGGTCTTTATTTTTCATTACAATTTATTCAACATAAAATTAAAAATTAACAGCAACAATGGATGCTATACTGATCCCGGGGAAATTCGAAGGATCGTCAGATACAACCGCTGACGAATGGAATCATTGGTATCGTACCCTCATCAACTGCATCGACTCTCTCACAATCGCTCATCCTCAAAATCCTCCGAATAAGTTAAGTATTTTGATTAATTTCATCTCACCGAAGGTCTATTCTCTTATATCTCACTGTTAAACATTCGATAGGACTATTAGCATCCTTCAAGCAACCTATGTAAAACCGGTAAATTCTGTGTTTGCTTGTCACCTTCTCGACACTAGGAAACAAAATCAAGGTGAATCTATTGATCAGTTTCTCCTAAAACTAAAGACTCTTTCTAAGGATTGTAAATTTGAAGATGTTACTGCCTCTCAACATGCGGAGCTAGCGATACGTGACGCATTTATCACAGGTCTCACTTCCTCAACTATTAGGCAGAGATTACTTGAAAGTTTTAAAATTAACCTATATCATGCCGTAGCAACTGCACGAAGTCTAGAAATGGCCCAACATAATGCAGCAAGATCAATTGTAGCAAAGGCATCTATTCATGCAGATGAATCTGAAAATAACTCTAGTGTAGAACTAACTAATGAATGTGCTGCTGTTTCCAGAAATAATCAGGCGACCCACTTCGCCAGATGCCAATTCTGTGGACGTGAAAATCATTCTCGAAATATTTGCTGACTGCCTTAAATGTGGAAAGAGTGGCCACTTCTCTAAAGTCTGCCGATCTAAAATAAAACAAACAACTTGTAATACCAGGACTAGTTCTGCATATATTGCCCTCACTGCGTCATCCCAATGCACTCCATGCCCACAATAGTCTGTAGTAAATGCAACAATTAATAGTACCTGTTTAAAAGCTATGGTAGAAGCACTCATAACTTTATACGAATTAAAATCGTGAGATCACTCGGCTTGGTATATTACCATCTAATGATACGGTAAGCATGGCTTCCTCGAATCTCACGAGCAAAACCTTAGGACACTGTGTTGCGTCCCTCGCTGTTAATGGACAAATTTACACTAATATGCGTCTATCTATGCTTCCTAACTTGTGTGCTCCAATTATACTAGGACAAGAATTCATGCAATTGCATAATCGGGTGGAATCTCGTTATAATGGAAAGATACCATCTTTACAGATTTGTAACGTCACTCAGATGAAAATCGAGCCACCGTCTCTTTTTGCTTATTTAGCAAAAAATTGTAAACCCATCGCAACAAAAAGCAGAAACTACTCAGCATCGGACTGCGAATTTGTCCGGAATGATATACAAAAATTATTAAACGAAGGTATCATAATCAAATCGAATTCCCCATGAAGAGCCCAAGTACTAGTAACTAGAAATGAAAGACATAAGCGTCGCATGGCTTTTGACTATTCTGCAACTATAAATCGGTTTACACTTTTGGATGCTTTTCCGCTTCCCAAAATTTCGGATATCATACGCCATCTATCACAGTACAAAATGTTCAATAAGTTGGACCTGAAGTCTGCAAATTACCAATGCCCTATACGTAGAGACGAGAGAATTTACACAGCATTTGAAGCTGACGGAGGACTATACGAGTTTTCCAGGTAACCTTTTGGGCTAACGAACTCAGTAGCTGGGTTTTCAACGTATTATGCATAATCTGATTCAAGAACATGAACTCCAAGGTGCATTTGCCTACATTGATGACATTGTCATCGGAGGAAAAACTAATAAAGAATTAAACGAAAATATGGAAGCTTTTAGAAAGGTTATCAACCGTCATGACTTGCAACTAAACCCTGTAAAATGTGAATATGGTATAACCAAACTTAAGTTTCTAGGGCACTTATTGGAAAATGGAACAATCAGTCCTGATCCAGACAGACTTACACCACTAAAAGAATTACCGATTCCGAACTGCAGTAAGTCACTCAGGCGGGCTCTAGGTCTCTTCTCATACTATTAACCATGGATAGAGAATTTCTCAGATCGGATTTCACCTTTATTAAACATTACGTCCTTTCCTATCACTGAAAAACTCAAAAATCAATTTCAAGCCATTAAAGATGAAATTTTCAAGGCTTCGGTTGCAGCCATTGAGGATGAAGTTCCTTTTACGATAGAAACTGATGCATCTGCGACAGCATTAGCAGCCTGCCTTTCCAAGAATGGACGTCCAGTAGCATATTTTTCCAGAACCCTAACGCAGTCAGAGCGTCGACATTCAGCAGTGGAACGTGAATCGGCAGCCATTGTAGAATCTGTGCGAAAATGGCGTGACCTCTTACTCGGTCGAGTCTTTACCATTATTACTGACCAACAGGCTACATCATTTATATTCAACACGCAGACACCAAATCGTATAAAAAACGATAAGCTGCTTCGGTGGAGACTTGCACTTTCAAACTATTCTTATGAGATAGTATATAGACCAGGTTCTCTTAATAACTCTGCAGATACCCTTTCTCGATCATGCTCTGCTTCGCACTCATTATCACTAAAGGACCTGTACGCAGCACTTTGTCATCCTGGAGTAGCGAGACTCTATCACTTTGTGAGGCAGAAGAATCTACAATTCTCCATGGAATATTCTAAGCGCACCTGCGCTGAATGTCAAATATGTGCTGAACTAAAACCAAGGTTCTTCAAACCTCCATCAGGTCGATTAATCCATTCCCGATCCCCCTTTGAACGTCTTTCAATAGATTTCATGGGACCGAAACCATCCACGAATAATCTCAAATTCCTACTCGTGATTGTAGATGAATATTCACGCTATCTTTTTGTCTATCCATGTCAGGACATATCAACAAAAACTGTTATAAATTTTCTCCAGAAATTATTTACCTTTTTTTGTCTGCCAAGATTCCATCCATAGTGATCGAGGAAGTCAGTTTATTTCATGTGAACTAAAAGAGTTTCTCTGGAAACATGGAGTTGTGATTACCCACTCAACTCCATACCATCCAATCGGCAATGGGCAATGCGAGAGAGTAAATGGCACAATTTGGAAAACGATCAAACTTGCACTCAAAACCAGGCAATTGGACGAACGTCACTGGCATGAAGTACTCGACATAGCTTTGTACTCTATTCGATCGCTACTTTATACAGAAACTAACTCAACCCCACACGAGAGAATGTTTAACTTTTCCAGAAGGTCGGGCACCGGATATACCTTACCCGAGTGGCTGCAAAGAGGGCCGGTCCTCCTTAGGAAGTTTGTCCGCCAAGACACGTAAGATCCCCTAGTGGAACCAGTAGATATAATATCTGCAACTCCCAACTTTGCCAGAATTCGTTTCCCTGACGGCCGTCAGTCAACAGTCTCAACAGAAGACTTAGCCCCCACTCCTCTCACTGACCCCTCCTCTACAAACTTGGAATCTCCTGTCTCCCCTGATCATGGTACATCACCAGATTCTACTACTCCATCAAACATCCGCGAACCAGAGTTGATTGATCAACAGGAGACCCCAAAGAATAATACCTCACCAAATGGAGAATCCTTCTCTTCAGTCGACAAAACAAAGTTTTTAGAACTAGAATAGCAGCAGCAACAGTCTGACTCGAAGAAGGACGTTTTCAAATTTCTTCCAGAATCAAAAAAAAAGGGGAAGGAAGATCACCGGCAACCCAAAATATAAATAAAATGTGGTGGAGAGTGTTGTGAGTTTAGAGCGCTAGTGCGCATATGCACCAGATGTTTACAAATAGAACGAAATTGGCGCCTTTTCCCAGCTTAGTCGTTCGTCACCGACCATGTTGTTGTACCTGCTGAATTATATGTTGAATAAAACCTTTCTAATATCTTAAAAGGTCTTTATTTTTCATTACAAGGCGTTATCTCTGTTTAACGCCTAGATAGTTTTCCACGCTCTGTTGATGTCTCTCTGCTAGCGTGCAGGGTTACCTTTCTGTCTTGGATATCCAATTCCTTACAGAAGTGCTTAAACCGTGATGATATAAACTGGGGTTCATTACCTTACCACGGCTACCGAGAGAGGAGGCCAGTGAACATAACAGCGTGACGCCATTGCCAGATCAAGCGTAAAATACCCCACAATTTCCTTTGGTCAACCACGTGGTCACGCTACATTTTTACATAGGCATCACCACTTATCAAGGCCCAGAGGCTACTCGAGGAAAAGGGTAAAGTGTACAGTAGTCAATTGGGCAATATAGTAATCATTTTTATTAGCTTTGCCTCAACAGCGACACCATTTTTCTTTTTTTTAATTTTTCAAGGGTAACAAGATTTATTTGGAATATTCCACTTTCCTTTTTTAGGGATGCACACCATGATTACGGACGGATCGATAAGCGCAGTAGTAGTATTAGTAATAATAATAATAACAACAATAATAATAATTATTATTATTATTGTTATTATTATTATTATTATTATTATTATTATTATTATTATTATTATTATTATTATTTAAGATATAAATTATAATTTCTGTTCGAAGTGATTATTTTTTTTAAACTCCGTTGATGATGTTGCTGATGGCCGGAAAAAAATGTACACAAAAACAAAAGCATGAAACATCCGCCGATGTGTTAGTAAATTTCCCGTTTAACCGTGAATTTAAGGTTCAAATTATACTGTAAGTTAAAAACGCTTACTTTTTACGACTTGCTCTTATTTTACATTCTGTCGTAAAGCAACGGTGTTGCTGATTGCCGGGGAAAATGTACACCAAAACAGATACATGAAACATCCGAACATGTGCAAGACAATTCCTCGTTCAACCATGTATTTAGGGTCAAATTATAATTTCAGTTAGTAAGGCTTAGTTTTTTCGTCTGACTTTTTTTTTAAAACTACGACGATGATATTGCTGATGGCGAGGAAAAATGAACACAAAAACAGAATCATTAAACATCTGCCGATCTGTAAAACAATGCCTCGTTTATAATAATAATAATAATAATAATAATAATAATAATAATAATAATAATAATAATGATAATAATAGGATTAGCAATGCACTAATTTTCCAGAGTAAAATTAACAACGAAGAAAACTTTACAGGCAATACATTTGATCTATAACCTATATCCGACAACATTAGCTTTATCAAAATGAATGAAGCAATTTAATGGCATGTGTCGGGCTTATAATTCAACAGAACATAAGTTCCAGACCCAATAAGAGGCATTCACAAATGAGGATATATTGATACTTGAATAAATAGAAATACTTGAAAGACAAATTATGCAAGAGGTTATTTAATAACTTGTCTACGTTATAACACATAGGTAGAAAACTAGTAAACACAAATACTTTAACTACACAAAATCCACCGAGAAAAATATAAAAAACATGAACAGAAAACGCATGCATCATAACAAAACGAAAAATCGTATTTAAGTAACAACTGAGGGAATATATTTTAAATATTAACGTAAGAAGTGATAAGTCCCTTCAATATATATCAGCAAAGATTAGCACAAAAATAAAAAAATAAAATAATTATCCAGATGATAAATCAGTAATTAAGATACCAAACATCTGTGGGTATATACAACTTTTGCAAAATAAATAATACCAAAATGTCATCGAAGAAAGAAAAAACGAAACAAGCCGTACCTCAGATAAAGGGAACAATTGAAACAAGAGCAACTACCGAATGACTATATGTTCAAAAGGAAATCCAAATGAAAATTACTCAGAGGAAAACACCAAGGCGAAATAAAGAAAAAAAAATCAAACTGAAAATCAGCATGTTATCATGGAATATTTAGTGAGGATATATACACGCAAAAATTATAACAAGTGGATAAAAATATGTAACTTTCATGAACGCAAAAATTGGCCAACAACGATCTACAGAAACTTATCTCTCTACCAATAATGGGGAATATCTAAAGGACGTACTAAATCTATCTTTGATCACCGTAAATTACATCCCGTTGAACAGAAAGTGTGTTAAGACGAGAAATGGTACGTTGCTTTTTATAGAAAGATAATGATAGGGAGAAATTTAAAAAAAAACGAAATAAAAACTTATAGTGGTTAAAAAGGTACAAAGGCGACAACGAGATTAGTCCTGTAATATCGATATTTTTTTGGCTACAGATCTTTACAATATTGGAAAAAATCTTCAGTTTCACACGAAAATACAAGTACAAAATATTACCATGGCGTGAATACCACTACACAGCATACTAAAGATAGAAAACTAAAACAAAACTAGGCAACTAGTACGCGGGGAGTCTGCATGAAATATGACGATACGATACAATCACTAATAGAAACACTCTGAGTAAAACAGAATAGAACGCAGTTCAGTAAAACAAATTCAATTTGAAGATGTTTACATATAGTAAAAATCGGATAACTTGCTCAGGGATATTAAGGTGCTACAAGACTAGGGACACTTAGAAACACGCTTCAAACGCTTAATAGTTAACAAGAAGAAACTAAGGCTGCCAGCTTCATAACACTAATGAGAAAGTGACGATTGAATATCTGAATGTAACAACAAAAAATTATGCAAAAAGAAATTAATATTAAGGAATATATATTTGAACAGCGCCCCTTGCAAAAATGTATATTAATTTCGGATTGAACGTGCGGAAGATCAGTAAATCAGACTTTATGAGACAAAAATGAAAAGACAACGTTACAATCATTAATTCCTTGGAGAGAAATACAAAGAAACACAGTGAATACGAAGTAATAAATATGTGTCCAACAAATCGACAAAATGGTTGGCGTTTATTCTATCCATTCACGTATTTAGGCTAATCTGATTCATATTGCCTCGCATTGTCCCGATTGAATGCACCTATATCGGAAGTCTGCCCGAAATAACTATAGTATTATAAACCACGTGCATAGTCATCAGCTTGAAGATAATTATACCGACTTGGAAATAAGAGAATTAATGTACATCGATAAGTTGATATAAATATCTGATATTTCAGACTAATGGCAGCACGTGAAATAAGAGTAACTGTTCTTACATAGTCAACATTGTAGCATATAAATCTAGAAATTCTATTGTAGGCATTGGTTTTCCTGATATTTTCTAGTCCAAATTATTTCTTGAAAAGACATAGTTGATATCCGGAGGAACCGCATGAATGTTATAACATTCAAAGTGGAATTGATATTTGTGGAACAATATAGATTTGAATATAGAATACGCAGGCCGTCAGTTCGTTCCGTTAACCACTAGACCACAGTATATTCACATTCAAAGTCGTAATAAACAGATGTAAGGCAAGTTATTGCGATAAAAATATTGAATTTTTATTTGTATATCAAAACAGTGTAGAAATAGAGGACGAAATGACATCAAGTGAGAGTACATTATCCAGTCAATAAACACCACTCCTAGGCTAGACAAAGGTTCTCGAAACATGAAATTCATTACTTTGTGTTATTCTTAGTGTTTGAGCTCATGTATATTCAAATTTAATAATTTACGATTGCTCCCTTTGTTATTTTTATTGTCTATCATTGACCTACTCCAATTATCACTCACGAATTTACACATGGACGTATATTATTTAATGCCCTAATAGAATATACTGTCCATGAATTTTTAGCATTAATTTCAGGGTGATCAATACGCTAGCAGAATTTATAGCATCTTCATGAAAATATTTCTATGGAAAATTTCTACACATCGGCATACATTTTGTATATCCCACAAAATCATAAGCCTAAGTGCATTCCCCATATATATATATATATATATATATATATATATATATATATATATATATATATATATATATATATATAACTATGTGATATTAATTACAAATAGTTGTTACACATTAATAAACAGCTGAACAATGAATGTTTAAATTCGAATATTTTTATTGTTGAAATTAATTGTGTTCAATCCGTATAGATTTTAATTATCATGGTCAAAAATGGTTTAGACTTGATTGAAATGTTCACTCGTGTTTTGGGTTCGAATCGATCAAATAGCAAATCAATTAGCTCAACATTAAACCGAAAATATGAAACATATTGGTATGTGAAAGTATAATCATTTTAGTCATAGTTGTATTACTTAATAATTCATTTGCACGTCTTTAAATTAATTAAACAAAAAAAGACTACCAAATTAATGAGTAAAGTTAGTTTATTTGAAATACCAAGTAATTTTGCAGCATATTATGTTTGCTTAGGAAAAAATAAATAGTCGTTATTTTTTCCACAGCACTCTCCCATTACCCGCATAGAATAGAGAGCTTATACTTTAGTTAAAAGTTACATGTGAGGGTGAGTCGAGTTGTACATCTGAGAGAACTGTTATATTTACAGTTAATATTCTTGACAACTACAAAACCTATATGAATATGGAGAAAGTAAAACGTGTTTATGCTGTATTTTTAAAAGATTTCTTTGATAAATTCTCTAGGAAAATTAAATAAACTGCGGATTTTAGGCATAAAAGCATATCACATGTTTGCTGGTAAAGACAATTCAAATTTCCTCTTTTTACATACATGTGTGAGTCACGTGTGATTTGAGTTATAGTGTGAATCTTGTCTACGATCCAAAGCGCGAGGCCGGCAAAACAGTTACCTCCCTCCACACTGACGATCAACAATATATATATATATATATATATATATATATATATATATATATATATATATGTGTGTGTGTGTGTGTGTGTTTGTGTGTGTATATATATATACATTTATATTTATATATGCATCTATATATATCATCATAGTAAAATAGTTATTACATTTTATATGTAAATCTCATATATATACAGAGTTCAAAGTTAGAGATCAACATTTTATAATTAGAGCACCGTATGAGGCCTTAATTATCTAATGGAATAATTATACGTATCAATAAACACTTCTATTAGCGTACATGTGCTTCTGCCCCTACTAATCACATACCGCCTGTTAGATAAACACATTAAGTACTAATCTGAAAGCTGACAATATTGAAGTGTATTTTATATTAAGCTATTTTTATATATTAAACCCATTCTAAAACTATTAAGTGTTTGCTGTGAACTTACATGATTTAATTCAGAATTTCTACACACACACACACACACACGCATACACACGAGCACACACACACGCATATATATATATATATATATGTATATTTATATACACATACATATAATGGAAATTCTGAATTAAATCACAGCAAAAAAATTATAGCTTGACAATGGGTTTACAATTAAGTATTTTTTTCCGTAATCCATGTATTTTCAAAGAATGGTTAATATTATCGGAGAAAATATTAGCAACATAGATGTAAGCAATTCTACAGTTTACTTAGATTATAAAGTTAAAAGAAATTTTAAAATGATACTCCATTGTTGAATAAATTAGATTCTAGGAATATTTGTAGAATCCAAAAGCAAGGAATACTTGTACAGTGCTGATATAATGGTGGGTTTTTTAATGCCTATTCAACACTGACAGATACCAGATTTAAGTATCGAAGTCATGCATATAAAGTAATCAATTGTGCCTACCGTCGTAGACTCCTTTGAATAGTTCTTTTGAATAACTCAATATTTGTTCAGGCATAGTACTTAAATTCTTAATTGTAAACTTTTTAAAGAACTTTTTTCCAAAAAAAGTATTCTCGGCATTTAAGGTACGAATCAAATATAATTTTCGCTAAAACGTTTTTAAGTAGTAGAAATTTGGAACGTATCTAATCGATATAAGGGTTTAAAACGCAGAGAAATAAAAGGCTTAAAAACAGGATAGAATGATTGGAGGATTAAATACTGTCCGAAACAGAGTTTAGAAGCTGGGACGGAACTTAGCTCTCGTTATTATAAAAGGATATGATATTCAGACGAGTAAAGTGTAAGGGTGTATATAGTCGTACAAATTAGACTGAAGATGGAAAGGTTGCAGAGAGGGGGGTGCGTATGCGTTTGCACTGATACTAAGATTTTACAGAGTCTGACTGTCTTAATTACGTGTGCTGAAACGTTTTTATTAGAACAGTTTCATATTTCAAATAATTTTATATGCCAATGTATGTAGTTAATTTTACATACGCTGTTTTCCTTTATTAGTGTCCTAAATAAAACAAAATTAACGCTTCTATGAAAAGAAAAACATTCATTTTGGTATTCATTATGTAAAAATGAATTCATAATTTTGAATCAGCTTCAGTTTTTTTTAGTGAAATAGTTTGTTTCTTTTTAAATTGGCTGTATTCTATGATATGATGATTCAAGATTGGTATAAAATGCAAAAAAGGGAGGGTTACTAAGATTGTGTCTACATATCTAGTCCAAAAAATAAAGTCTTTCTAATGTATGCAACGTTAAAGTGAATCAGCCGACGTAATAGTACGTGCAAACTCTTATTACAAGAATAATATTTATTAGCTGGAAGCCCGGCGTTGCCCGGTCGAACAACACACCTAATATTGAGATTGTTTTTTTTTACACAGTGATCACCACTTATCAAGGCCCGGAAGCCACTTAGGGATAAGGGTTATTGAAAATACATTACGTTAGTGTGGAGATTTGATGAAGTGTTTACTTAAGGGGGCGGTTCATTAGGAATTTGTAAACGTTGGACTTGAAGACATCCAAGTTTTAGTCCGGTGGAAAGCAGGCAGACGGAACAGAGTTCCACAGGCGTGCAGTTCTAAGTATGAAACTTTGTTCATGGAATCCGCGTTTTGAGTTAGGCACAGATACAGAGTGAGGGAATTTTTCACAGTGGATTCAGCTAGACGGGTGTTTTTCGTGAAAGATTGGCGAGGGGGGACCAGAGATTGGAGTTCAGACGAGCACCTGTCATGGAAATAACGATAAAACAAGGATAGGCTCGCAACGTCTCTTCTGTGGGAGAGAGGTTGCAGGGTAGAGAAAAGGGCATCCCCACTAAGCCACGAAGTCTATTTAAATTTCTGCAGATTGCGTACATATAATAGAATCAATCCTCTATGGCTTATATATATTACGAGAAATAATTTGCCCGGTAGACTTATTTCGCAAAAAAAATTAAATTAAATAAATAAATCAAACAAAGTAATAAATAAAATTGTTGTTCATCAAATTCCGTGCGTGTTGATTTACAATATCACGTCATCTGATTTTTGGACTTGTCGATGAATACCAATCCGGGGGACCGTTTAGTTTTAAACTATTGAAATGAAGAAATTATTTCGTGATTTTAAATTGTACAACTTTTATCGTAAATTGAACTCATGTATAAGAAAAAAAATGACATGGTAAAGTACATTTTTGACGTATTTTACAATGAAACAGAAATAGTAGACTAAAAATTTATCGATCACTAAAAATCTGGTACTTTTCTATTCTTAGTAGAGTACCGGTCTGACATGGTTTTCTTTTGCCATCAGCACTATCATTGCTATCAATGTTAATATTTCTCTGATTAAGCGTCGACGTCGTTGTCGTCGAAAAATCTATGGATTTGGAGAAATATTCATTCGCTTTCTGACCATAATTCATTTGTAATTTTTTTAACCTAAATATGTCTGGATTTTACACAACATATATTTTTAGTCTAGGGTATTATTAGATAGACTAGATTTTCTAACTCAAAACCTAGAAATATTCGCTTTTATTTTTAATATATAATTTGCTTTTATTATGGACGCATGCAAAGCAAGTTGAACAAAATACATTCATTCTGGTAACAGTATTGGCATAGTGTACAAAAGAAGAGTACATTTTTCTTGTGTGGACATTAAGAAGAATGTGCTGGGACAACAATCCTTTTACTTGTAAGCCATTGCAATTTTGAGAAGAAAAGAGAAATCTTTCAGGAACAAAATTGCAGTATAAGTTCAGAAATGCTTTGAGATGTAAAAGCTAATATGAATGAAATAATAGTGTTTCTAGTTGTAAATTAATTTGAATACGTCTTAAACAGTAAAGCGCGTTCTTCAGTGAAAAATCAAACGAATGTGCAGTGATTTAAAAGATCCAGTATTTTGTATAGAATTAATTCCTGATTACAGTTGTTCGATCGCAGAGGATTGTTCCATTCGGTTAGTTAGTTTCTGTAACCCCCGACTATAAATATTTTTCCAATGTTATTTTACTATATCAAAAATATTGCAAAAGATGTATCTAAAACGCATCTGTCTTAACATGTAAACTGAAAGCCTTGTTAGCAAACGCGGGCGTATCTCACGAAACAAAAGTTCTACGCATGTAGTTACATTGATAGATTTGAGGTCTCAAAGAATACTACTAATAATACAGTTATCTATGAAATGCTTATTTTTTTTTTACAAAAATAGAAGACATCTGAACGTAAAGACAATACATTGCAACGTATAGGAATTGCTGTTTCACACACGTTTTAAAATTGCCTGAAATGACTGTCCCCTTTCTAACGTCACTTATTTATCGCCGCCGACAATAAAGACATAACTCTCTCCGTCTCTAACTCTCTCTCACTCTCTCTCTCTCTCTCTCTCTATATATATATATATATATATATATATATATATATATATATATATGAAAATATAGTACGAGACGTGTTACGTTTTATTCCGTAAAGCCAAATAACAACGCGATTTTTTTAACCTGTATAAAATACACGAATGTTTATTTTCAAAGATAGATATATATTTCGGAGATATACACTCCTTTTTCAATCTGTATATATATATATATATATATATATATATATATATATATATATATATATATATATATATATATATATATTCCTCTTGTTCTTCATCATGGTGTTGAATGGAAGAAAGAAGTTTAAGTTAAGTCTACTTGGTGTTAGCTGTGGTTTTTCTGTAGCCGGATAATTACGCGAGGCAGCGTGATTTGAAAGTCTGGGTAGGTTTATCCATTATAGCCGTTGAGTGAACTTTAAAAATTAAATAAGAGACGTGTTACATTTAACACCTTAAAGCCAAATAACAACGAGACTTTTTTTTTAACCTTTTTAAAATAAACACATGTTTATTTTTAAAGAGGGAGAAATATTTCGGAGGTATACACTCCTTTTTCAATCTATATATATATATATATATATATATTAAGTAATGTGATTTATAATTTAAAAGTTTTAAAATTTTTAAAATTTAAAAATCAAAATTTAATTAAATTAAAAATCAGTTTCATAAGAAGGAACAACAACAAAGTCAATTATCTGTACGATCGTTTCGGAAATCCGTGCTTTTTATTTGTGGTATACATGAAGTCACGTAGAATAATTATACATAGTTTTTTTGGTAAGCACGGTCTCCTCATCAGCAAATTTAGGAGGATTTCTATTGAATTGAAAAGACACCAAAAATAAACCTAGCATTAAAAGTAAGGCAGATGAATCTGAAAAATTGAAGTAAAAGGTTTGGATATAAAATTTATAAGAAAATTAATAAGGAAATTGGTATAGGTTAGAGATAGAAATGAGTAGAAAAGATATATATATTTTTGAATTTACATAATAAATTTGATTTAAAAATATATATATAATTACCTTTTGGTTTTCCTTTTTTTTGAAATCAGGAACTGTATTTAAAGTAGTCATTTAGATGTTTGCTATAGCTTTTTATTTTATTGAATGATGAATTTTAAAAGGGCGACGCTCGTGCAGTAAATTGTTTCCGTTAGCGTATTTGATTTAGAGACGCTACAGTTAATATCTATAGAGAGAGATTTTTTTTTTTTTTTTTTTTTTTTTTTTTTTTTTTGTAAGTTTTTAAGGGGAGATAATTGTCATGGCTTTATTTATTATTTGATTTACGAGTCTAAGGGCGGTAATTGGTTTAACTTAATTTATTAAAAAAAAAAAAAAAAAAAAAAAAAAAAAAATCTATTTTTACTAATGAGTAATTTTTAATGATTTAAGGTGGTTTATATTTATTAAATTTAAACCAACGTTTATGATTACACGATAGAAGCTCGTGTCTTGAATTTACTAGTTTGGTTGTGCTTTTTATATCTTCATATTTTAAAATTTTTACGGTTTCTTTTGTACATAATGTACAAAATTTATCTCCTGGTTTATATGATTTGCAAGTCTCAATTATTTGCCATTTTAAGTTGAAAGAAATATTGCTATTTTTTAGTTGCCAAATATAGTTGGATAGAGTAGTTTGGTTTGATAGAGAGTTATTTTTAAAAGAATGTTTGTGCGTTGAAATTCTATGTTTTATTGGGCCAGATGTGGAACCAATATATATTACCTCTTGATTATTATGATTATTTTTCGTTAGGTCTATTGTTGGATTATAATGTGGTGGGTTGGTTAATAATTGATCGGTAGATTGATTTAAGTTGGTGTTATTATTTAATTCGGTAGTTGAGTTATGGCTGTTGATAGGTTCTTGTATATTTGGAGTTTTTGATACTGTGCAGCTATAGATAACATTTTTAATTTTACATGAGCCTTGTAGGGGACATTTATTTTTTCTTCTACAGTTACAGTCCGATGTATTTTGTATAGTTGCATTTTGTAGTTTATTAATTTTATTATTATTAGAGCTAATTATTTTCTGATGAAGGTTAGGCATAGTAGAGTAAGAGACTTTAATTGTGTTCTTATTGAAAATCTTATTATATCTATGGGGGGCTTTAAAGTTCTTATCTAATATTTTAAAAAATTCTCTAGCTATGTTTGTTTCTAGGTTTTTGGAATACGGGGGGTTGAACCATAGGATCTCCTTGTGTCTATTCTTACGTTTGCGGGTTTTAGTTTGTTGTTTATTTATATTATTATCTAATATTTGTAGTTTGGTTTTATCTTTTTTTGTCTCCTGGTTATTTTTCTTAACTCGTATACGGGAAGACATTGCCATATTATATGTTATTACGCTTTTAATAGGTTTATTTTTAATGCAGTTTATGTTTCTATCATTTTCATTTATGAATTTAATTTGTGAATTATATCCAGAGTTTTTAAGGGCTTCATTATAGTATTTTTCATTTTTGGTAAATATTGATTTAGTAGAAGACAGTCTAGAAATTCTTAGAGCGATATTGGGAACTATTGATTTTAATATTGATTTAGGGTGGTTTGATTGATTGTGGACATATAGAAGTGATTGGTTAGGTTTATGGTATGGTTCAAAGGTAGAATTTTCAAGATTTAAGGTTATGTCTAAGAAATTAACAATTTTTTTATTAGGGTCGATTTTTATACTAAGTCCATAATTTTTAAATAATTTATGTAGAGCTTTAATTGCATTTTCATAATTTTTATTAGTAGAATTCGTTATGAAAAGTGCATCATCTCTATATAGCCCTCCTTCAAGTTTGAATTGTTTATGGAGTATACAATGTATTTAATTTAAAAGGAAAAGGCCAACTAGATCAGTGACCTGAGTCGAGTCCGTCGATCCCATTAAAATGTTGAAGTGGTTAGGGGTATTTTTCCTGGTCCAATATTTATTATCAAATGTTATTAAAGACTGTCTAGCTATAAGTATTAGTTTAGTTTCGTCTTGAGTTATATTAGTTAATTTTCGTGCCATTAATAGAGATTTATTAAGTAGGATAGGTGATATAGATTGGTAATATGATTCAATGTCAAAAGAAAGAAATTTAATATCATTTTTATTTTGAATATTAGAAAACCAGTCGATTACTTGGTTTGAAGATTGCCATAGTGGGTATTTTATTATGGATTTAATTTAGGGGATAATTCTATCTAATATGTTTTTACTAACCAGTCCTATATCTGATTTCGAGGGGCAAATGAGTCTAATAGTAGGGTTGATATTGAAGCTGTGTTTGTGGTCTTTTAAAGTAAATCTCGGGGTACCTGGTACTGTTATTTCTGTGTATTTATCTATTTTAAGTTTAGTTAAAATGTTTTTTGCATCATTATTTATTTTATTTAGTGCTGATTTATTAGTAGTTTTATAATTTTTATTAAGTTCTTTATATATTAGATTTTTATATTGTATATATTCCATTGTGTAGAAATTTCCAGTTTTATCTGCCGGTACTATGAGTTTATTTTGGTGGCTTGTAGAAATAGATTTTGAAAATTTATTTATTTTTTTAAGTGTTGGAGTGATATATTTTTTATTTTTCTTAAACTTAATATTTAAAATTCATCATTCAATAAAATAAAAAGCTATAGCAAACATCTAAATGACTACTTTAAATAGAGTTCCTGATTTCAAAAAAAAGGAAAACCAAAAGGTAATTATATATATATTTTTAAATCAAATTTATTATGTAAATTCAAAAATATATATATCTTTTCTACTCATTTCTATCTCTAACCTATACCAATTTCCTTATTAATTTTCTTATAAATTTTATATCCAAACCTTTTACTTCAATTTTTCAGATTCATCTGCCTTACTTTTAATGCTAGGTTTATTTTTGGTGTCTTTTCAATTCAATAGAAATCCTCCTAAATTTGCTGATGAGGAGACCGTGCTTACCAAAAAAACTATGTATAATTATTCTACGTGACTTCATGTATACCACAAATAAAAAGCACGGATTTCCGAAACGATCGTACAGATAATTGACTTTGTTGTTGTTCCTTCTTATGAAACTGATTTTTAATTTAATTAAATTTTGATTTTTAAATTTTAAAAATTTTAAAACTTTTAAATTATAAATCACATTACTTAATATTGAATTAGCTCTAGGACATTTAACTATCGAGCTTATTATATATCTAAATTACAACGAGCATTTCCTGTATTTTAATTAAACTAGTAATTTCACTATTACATTAAAATACACTTAGCTCTTTAGACTATTATTCTAATCTCCTTTAAATTATATATATATATATATATATATATATATATATATATATATATATATATATATATATATATATATATGGCAATTTCTCATCCTGAATAGCGTAAAAAAGGTATGCGTTCTGGCACCGACTCTGGTCATCGTTTTCTTCAGCATGATGCTAAAGCAGGCGATCGAAAATCTTGACGATGAAGACGCTGTCTACATTCGCTATCGTCTCAACGGCTGTCTGTTCAACCTCAAAAGACTGTAAGCCCACACAAAGACCTTCGATCCGAGACCTTCTCTTTGCCGACGACGCTTCCCTTGTTGCCCACACCGAAACAGCCTTGCAGCGCCTCACATCCTGCTTAATAGAGGCTGTCCAGCTCTTCGGACTCGTGGTCAGCTTGAAAAAGACGGAAGTTCTCCACCAACAATCTCTCCGGGTAGAGTAGTGCCCCCCCATATAACCATTGGCCAGACTAAGCTGAATATCGTCAACGAGTCTACCTACCTGGGGTGTACCATCACATCAGATGCAAAACTCGACAGAGAAATAGACAACAGACTAGCCAAAGCAAACAACGTTTTTGGCAGATTGTACAGCAGAGTTTCGAAAAAAACAGCCACTTACAAATTGCACGAAATTAGTGTGTACAGAGCCGTAGTGCTCTCCACCTTCCTGTGCGGCTCTGAGTCCTGGACAATCTACTTCCACATATTACGATTCCTCGGACGTTTTATCAGAGCTGTTTCTCGCACCATCCTCAACATCCACTAGAGTGACTATTTAATCGATGTTGAGATCATCGAGCGGGCGGAAATTACCAGCATCGAGGACATGCTGCTGAAGTCACAGCTAAGCTGGATCGGGCACGTCGCCAGGATGGATGATCATCGAAACTTTGTCCTATATGGCGAACTCTCTACCGGGCGTCGTGGCAGAGGGGCATCGAAGAAAAGATATAAATACTCTCTGAAGAAAACCCTCGGTGACTGCCTCAGTAACAACATCCGTTGGTCTGCTCTCGCTGCTGAACATGTTACATGGCGACGTACTTTGAGATCTGCTGCACAGAGAATCTGCGGGAGAAGCGATGCAGGAGAAAGATTCGGGAAGCCTCATCAGTCACACCTGACATGACTTTTGACTGCACCCGCTGTGTCCAAATAAATATGCTTGTCCCGCATCGGGCTCCACACTCATAAGCGTGCCTGCAGTCGACGTCGAAAAACTCCTTAAAAGAATCTTCGCTTGCGAAGTACTGCCGAGAATATATATATATATATATATATATATATATATATATATATATATATATATATATACATATGTGTACATATATATACAAATTATATATATATATATATATATATATATATATATTAGCATATATATGTTAGTAAATATTTATATATATATATATATATTAACAAGCTTGGTCTATCTCTGAATACCCTTTATGTAAATTTTAAAATGTTTCGACCAGTAATTGTCTGAATATTTTGGTAGAGACCGCAGAGGTCAATTTGTTAAACTTTGACCCCAATTATGCCCCCGTAACATTTATAGGTTTAGGCTGAAATCATGTTACTAGTTATACCCATGTCCAAGGAACCTATATCTAAAATTTCAAGACCAAAAAAGTGGCGGAGGAGTTTGGTAGACTGCTCAAAGGTAAAATCTGTGACACTTGACCCCTCACCAGCCAAACTTCTGATCGAAAACTTATTACAAAGATTTTTTTCTAAATCTCAATACCCTGTATATCCAATTTCGAGTCTGCAGACTGAAAATTGACAGAGTTCTTCTGTTGGGAACGTTACACAGGCAGACACACCCACAGACATACTCTTTCACTTTATAGATATATAGATAGATATAGCTAAGCATATATATATATATAGGTATATATAGATATAGATAGATAGATAGATAGATATTAGTACATATATGCATTAGTATATATGTACATATATATATATATATATATATATATATATATTAGTAAATATATATGCATGTATATATATATTAGTAAATATATATGTATATATATTTATTAGTATATATATATATATATTTATATATATATATATTGTTATCTATATATCTATAAAAGTGAACGTGCCTGTCTGTATGTGTGTGTCTGTCTGTATACATTTCCCTACGCAATAATTTTGTTGAATCTGAGTCTACAAAACCGAAATTTTGAAATGTAGGAATATCTTTGTAATCCGGTTTTTGTCAGAAATGTTGCTGTACAGGGGTCAAAGTTCAACAATTTGTCCTTAGAGAACGCTAGAAAACTCCTCCGCAAATCTTGTGTATAAACAATTTAAATTGTAGATATAGGTTTAAATAAAGGGTATTCAGAGGTAGGGAAGGCTTTTTAATCGGTTTGGGTCGAAAATTTGAGCTACAAATGTATCAATTTACGTATGTATGTTTGCATGTCTGCTTTAAACTTTCGACTGAGGGGACGGATTTTCACAAGATCAGTATCGATTGTTTAAACCTATATCTACAATTAAAATTGCCGACAAATAACGAAAAAATGGCTAAACACATAAATGTCTTTACCGAAATCTGGCCACTTTTCTACAGGGAGAGGCCATTTTTTCGCCAATATTTTAGAAAGCCATCACATCTCTTTGATGTTTTAGCCTTATATATATATATATATATATATATATATATATATATATATGGATATATATGTATATATAAATATATACATATATATATATATTGTTTCTTTTCATGCAATTAATTACAGCAGAAATTCACATGTGTTCATGTAATTATTGTTTTAAATTGGGAATCATATTTTTAAATTTTAATAAATTTCAAATGATAAATCAAATAAGGTGGGCAATATAGTTTTTATGAATATAAACATTTTTATTGACGAGAGGAGAATTTTTTTTATTTTCTTTTAACCTTTATTGGACCGACCATATCATTTGCTTTACGATTTCGTTCTTTTTTAAAATATGAGTTCACCATAGCTTAATGACTTTACATATAAAATTTGAACTTTATACGATATCAATTTTTTTATTTTATTGTGTGTTCCATTTAAGGGACATTGGGAGGTTACAGGTGAACTACATTGAAATTCTGACAATTTATTCCTTTGTAAAATAAGTGATCTCTTATAAAGCTATAAAATAAAATTTCATGTATAATATACTAGATCTAAAATATAAGAAAAGAAGTTTTTATTTTAAATGTTTTCATTGTTTCTTATGATATTTTTCAAAACACAATTTTCCCCTCTCCGCATGTAACCGAATATTACACTTTCTGCACATATTTTTAGTATTTTTGCTGCACACTTTGAATCTCCCTTGTGTTATGGACCCTAATGTATGATCCATTCCATCAAATCTTACATTGGCGGGAAACGTTCCAGCCGACATAGATATTCTTCCACGTTGTGGTTCTGCCTTAAGCAAACACAATGTGATTTGACTGCGAAATTCCAAATGAGATAGTATTTTTGATCGGTTTTGCAGTGAAGCCTCCATGCTGCTATCACTGACAAATTTATTACATTGATGAAGAGTGGCCAGTACCACTTTTTACCCTGTATATAGGTCGATAAGATTCAGCTAGTCTATCCATTAGGTCGACACAACCCATTCCTTTATTGTAAGAGTGTACGAGATGAAGCTGCGGAACCTGCTTTTCTCCCCCTTTGACACGACGTCTTACCTTATAAACAGGCCTATGGTTTTCCAAATTGCTTGCGATTTTTACAATTGAGTTGTCATGCCATTTTGCAACATAAGCTTTTCCATCAGAACAATATTCAAAAGCTCCCCTTTCCTTTTTCTTGAGAATTTTGCTGCAGATGAGCTTTTTCGTTGCATTAGATGTTCTTGTTTCTCTTACTGTTCCAGTTGCTCTAACACTTTTATCACCTAGTTCAGACTGTAGGTTGTAGCTTGTAAAAAAGTTATCAAAGTACAATTCGTGGCAAGTAATATCCGTATTCGACATTATAACATCTACCATGCCGTTGATTACCCTAGTACCAAGGGGCAAGTTTTCAGGGTTATCCTCCTTTCCCTGGTAGACATTCATATGATAAGGAAAGCCATCATTGCCGCAAATACACCAGATTTCATATCCGAAATATATTGGCTTCCCTCTGATGAACATTTTAGCACTGTGACGTCCATAATATGGAACCATTGACTCATTTATATTGAGCAGTTTGTGAAAAACACCAAATTACACTAGATTTTCATTCGTCATATCATATAATGGTGAAATTTTACTCCTTTTATTACCTGCAGTAAGCTTCAGATTATCAGCAAAGTGTGAGTACTTTTTTTTTATTTCAAGATACCTGTTTCTACTCATAGTTTTAGCAACAAGTTCTACACGAAAATCAGGCTGGGTTGACCAATACAGCTTCTCTTGTGGTACAAGATGATATCCTGATAACTAGATGATCCCTAAAACTTGTTTCATTTCATGTTCTAATATTATGAATTTTTCAACGTTTTTATCCCTATTAGCATAGAGGTTAGTTTGAAAAAACTATATGTTGCAACATTTCGGTAGAAAATATTAGCTTCCAAATTTCATAAGGTGTCATTCCTTCAAGTTTTTCAAGCTTCTGATCTATAACGGCATTTCCAACTTGCATTGGCTTGCTAAATATAGCACTCTTCTTCCAAACAATGCTACTATTCTGTTTCCCTTTTTTTTTTGAAGTGGCAGGATTTCTTGATCAGACTAGCTTTCCGTATTTTCTTCTATTTCTATTTGTCCAGCCGGCTCATACTCAACTTCCGGGTCTTCGGGAATTTCCTCGATATCACTTTCTTGATATGCTGCATCTCCTGCAGTAGGAGGTAGCACAACAATGGCTGCAGGATCTGATGATTGCTCAATTACCTCACGAGCTTCAGCAACTTTAGAAACTCTTGTCGTCTTTCTTCCATAAAATTTATGAGGATCCATCTATGAAAAAAAGGATGAATATTGTCAGAAATATAAAATTTATATCTATAATTTTTAAAATATTTAGTGCATACCTTATAAAACGTACAGTATTAGGTAATACAATACAAGATATATGTTGCTACCTTTGGAGCAGTAACCTCCCAATGTTTTATAAATGGAACATTTTTAAAAAATTTTTCTCATGTCAAATTTTTTGTTAGGTGTATTATATTTTTAACAGCATACATACAAACCTTGATTGCTGCTGAAGGATATCCTCTTGATCAAAAACTTCTCTCAGGTTGCTTTATGGTTATTTCAGGCCTTCCAATTCTCATCCAGAAAAACAGTGATTATAGCTCTATTTTAAATGCCATTTATTTTAACTATAAGTATAATTTATAAAAGTTTTCATAAATCTGGAGTAAAATGAAGCTACTTTAATAGAAATAACTTATAAAAATTGAATTTAAAGCAAAATTACAATTTCTATAGTGTGTTGAAAACTATGTTCCATTTAAGGAACATTGGTACAAAAATGGTTAAAATGAGCTTGATTGATGGAATTTCAAGTGGCCTGATCCGATAGCAGACATATACGTTCTTAGCTTGATTAACTCTCCTGGCATTATACAGAATGGTACATCATTATGAACTTTGTTGGGCAGGTCAAATATACCTCATGTCAAATAAATGATTCCTCAATACAGTCCTCTACTTTTATGGAGGAGCATAGCGGAAACAGTTAAAAAATGGTATGTTTTCCAGTTTCGTGGAAAAACTTAACATAAAACAGATATTCTTTGCCTGCCACAAACTGAAAATGAGCTACATTTGCTGAATCTGTACACAAACCTCCTATCAGAAAAGACAGAGCATTTAGCACCACTGCAACAGAAGCCTGACACAATTGCTCCACACGTGGGGGATACTGCAGAGCTCGAATCGGACTGACGATGGACCCAAGAACCCAGAGAACAATTGTATTGCAATAAATAACTGCGGAGTCGATTGCAAACATCTTAATCATATAAAGACAGTAAAATTACACGATTAAAGCAACTTCGTTTTATTGAAAGAAATTATACTTATTCTTATATTTTTAATATAAAGTCACCATGTATTTGTTGCATAAGCCTCTTGATGGAAACGAGTACAAATATAATAGATTTTCAGATAAACGATGATGAATAATGTGAGAAGATTGAAAAAAAATTTCACAAATAGTAAAACCCACCGATGCTGACATTAAATAGCAGACAAGATGCTGTTGTCTACAGAAAAGCAGTTTTCTGGAATATCTTCCGCGAAAAAAATATTTTTATATAATATTTATGGAAAGTACGATTAATAATTTAGTTTCAGAATATACATGTTTACTAGGAACTATCCTAAAAAATCAAAACTTATTCGTAAAAAAAAATAATGAGACTAAACCCATAACAGTTTTATGCAGATTGAAACGGGAAAACGCCGAACAAATCAAATAGAATAATTTAAAGCTATAATCTTATTTTCAGTTAGGATGCATAAGATTGATTTGCTTTCGAGAATAATTTACAATGTTATCGGACATGCTCTTCTTCATACGCATTCGAACTAATTGTATCCAGCTCAATACACAAATTACTTAATAATTTGACGGTGGTAACCGAAACGCTCGGTGTCTAGACATGATAGTGACTATACAAAGAAAACAACGAGACTAATTACTTATATTTCGGATCGGAAATATATATTCAGTTACGCTTTTATACATCGGCTAAAATCGTTTCAATCGCACTCGCTTCTTAATAATGTTGAAAAGACTCATCTAGTCTCGCGGACGAATACTCATTTCCGGACTGTTAAAGTAAGTTATTTAGGTAGAGCAGCAGAGAGTGAGATAGGTAATCGAAAGGAACGGAATAGAGATAGCGAAATATAAGCCGCGAAGACGATGAAATAGATACGGTTCGACGTAAAAAGAAATGGATAGGCAAACATAAAAAGTGAAAGCGATAGAGTTTGTGGAATAGTAGTTAAAGCGTGACGCAACGTGGACCATATATAGGTAGATATATGTTGAAATAGTGTTTGACGAAGAGTTAGAGTTTGGGAGTCTTTCAAGATTATTCTGTTTATCGTTGTAAAAAACTTTAATTGAATAATTAAGACACGTACTAGATTGAGATTAACAGAAAAAATAGCATTTGTAGATCTATTATAGAGAATGCATTTCCGTCATTAACTACACTCTCCTGTTTATTTATTTCCCGTTGGATTTCATCTTATTCTATAAAATCTCGTAAATTACTGACTTGCAACTCAGACCATTGCCATTTGATATGGTTGCTGTTTTGGGTGCGCATACTTCCCGGTGGTGGTCTTTGTTGGCGTACATTTCCCGATATCTTTCTATTAAATATTCTGCTTAAAATATATATCAAGTACTTATGGAAGGCACCACATCAAGATTGTCAACGTTCAAAACGGAAACCTTTCTGTGAAACGAAGTGAGTTCGAACTTGATACACACACGTTGAAGCAGGATTCATTATTACTGAGCCACAACCACTTCCCGGCTGTTGATTTTGTTGTTCATATTATCAATGTTACTTAGTAAGACAAAATTATATGAAGTGTAATAACTTAGTTGCACACATACTCATTTTCAAAGCCAATCACCTTACAACTTTAAGTTTCTAGACATTTTTCCTCAAGGTATATAACATCCAGCTAAACTACGACACATAATCAGTTTAAACATCTGCTTAACGACATTATGTTGAAATATTTTAGAAATTTTCATTATAAATCATCTATTTGTGCGAAATTTATTATCTCCGCCCACGTATCGAACCAACTCTATTCGAACATAGCAACATCTATTAAGCAGACACACGCACATTTGTCCAACGTGCAATCGCAGATAATTATAAACCAAATATTGTATGTTCGTAAATATGTTTTCACATTTAACACAAATATAAACATGAGTTCATCAAATAAATGCAACAAAAACTTGTTTTAATCAAACGAAAATGGAATTGTGTTGTATTTTCTAGAACGACAATTTCATCGTTGCACCCCGTATAGAAAACTGAGTATTTTAATTCTACAATTTGATAAAAGGGTACCGGATTGACAGTTCCTGGCTGCTGTCTCCCACAGGTAGTACAGGTGCCCTAACACTTTGGTAGCGCTTAGAGCGGCTGCTCTATCAACAGTTGTATAATATCGGGATGTTTGTAGTGCAATGGCGCGCATGGAAAGGGACCCTGCACTCATCCCCGATGGGCTTTCCCGAGGCCATACTCCTAGTTGAAGAAAGGTCAGCTAATGGTCTACTTGTGTTGCATGTCTGATACCCTGCATAACCTCTTGTTCAGCTCCCCCTCACATAACTGAAACTCTTTAAGAACATGATGACAGTATAATAAAAAAAATAAGCTTAAAGCAGGCCTAAGGAGAAACAAATCCAACTCGCCTCCTCCCTTGAGGCTTGCATTCACGAACATTCGTGGGCTTAGAACTAATTTAGCTGATGTTGAAGCATTTCTCCTTACAAATACCCCGGATATCTTAGCACTAAGTGAGACTAACCTACACTCCTCCATCAAACAACTAATTTCTAACAACTTTAACATGCCTGGCTATCTACCACACTGTCGTAAGGACTCTGACAGATATATGCACGGACTAGAGAAACAAACATAGAAACGGACGATCAAGCCTTTATGTGCTTTAGACTAAACATACAATACAACATTAGCTGATTTTATTTTTTCTACCGCTCTCCCTCGACTCAGGACTGTACCCTAATAAACAAAGTCTCTGACAGCATAGACACAGCACTCTCCCTCGACACTAGCGCACAAGTACATGCATTTGGTGACTTTAATTTTCACCACAAAAAAACTGGCTTGGTTTATCTACTCACACAGATGCAACCGGAAGCACAACACACAGTTTTGCTATATCTCACTCCCTATCACAAATGGTTACGTTTCCAACCCGTTTCCCTTACCAGCAAGAACAACAAGCATCACTTCTAAATCTGTTTCTTACTACAGTTCCCGAGGATTGTACAATAAATGCTGACAACCCACTCGGGAACGCTGACAATGCAGTGATAATGGTAGAAATCGCCCTAAATTCTAGACCAAAACTGAAGAGCCAGTGCTCAAAGCAACGAGATATTATAAAAAGGCTGGCAGGCAAGCCATCAGAGATCTTATCAGAGATGCCCCATGGGGAAATATTTTTCTCTTCCTGATGAACTGTGCGCAAATGAGACCAAATGGTTCAAAACAGCAATGGAAGCACATGTTCCCATGCGAAAATTTTATAGCAAGCCCCACTCTCCTCAATGGTTTACTTCGACTTGCGCAACGGCCATTGCTCCAAGGCAGCATGTATTCCGAAGATTTAACCGACACAAGTCCAGTTCAAACAAACAGAAGTATATAGAAGCTAGAAGTAATATTAAGAAAGAAGTAGCGGCAGCTAAGAGAGAATTTACTGAAACCACTAAAAAACGCATCGAAACACAAAAATTAGGAAATCGTGACTTCTGGAAAATCTACAACAGTGTAGTAAATGATGGACAATCAACAACTCCCCCGCTAACCAACAATCACGAGATTGTCTGCTCAGAAACCGAGAAGGTTAATATGCTTGGCAGCCGGTTTGCCTCGAACCCACACTTGACCCTACCAACCACCCCCTACCTGACTTTCCTTTGCGGACAGACGCCCCGCTAGACGATCTGAAAATCACCCCTGCTCAGGTACACGCTATCATAAAAAACCTTGACACTTCAAAAGCATATGGACCTGATCTCATCCCAGCTGTGCTATTAAAAAAAATGATCAGCCGAAGTAGCTCCAGTTCGCTCCAAACTCTATAACAAATACCTTAATGAATCATGATTTCCGGGCTGTTGGAAAACTGCTTCTGTGGTACCAATATTCAAGAATTCTGGCGAAAGAACTGACCCATAAAATTATCGCCCCATTAGCCTCCTCCCACTTTTCCCCAAAATATTTGAGACCATAATTAACCATGCTCTAGTCCGGCACCTTACAGATGCTAAACTTATGACTGACAAACAATATGGATTTAGACAAGGCCGTTCCACAGCTGACATCCTCACTGTAATCTCTGAACGTATATATCATTCACTGGACAAAGCGAGGGAGGGCAGATCGGTAGCTCTAGATATATCTAAGGCTTTTGACTGGGTATGGCACAAGGATCTCCTCAAGAAAATTAAATCTTCCGGTATCACTGTTAGAATACTTAACAGAATTAAATCCTTCTAAGATAAAAGAAAAATCCAGGTTGTCCTCGACGGTTGTACATCTAAACAGTGTGATATAAATGCGGGAGTGCCTCAGGGGTCTATTCTTGGACCTCTATTAATGACCTCCCCGACAAAACTGCCTCTGAAATGGGTATATATACTGATGACACTACATTCTATAACAGGTATGATAGGAAAACAAATGAACACATATCTAAAGAAATGCCAAAAACACTAGAGGATGACCTCCAATCTGTAGTGGAATGGGGACATAAATGGATGGTCATATTCAATGCTGCCAAGACTAAACTGGTTTCATTCAATAATTACAAGAAACCTTCTCTGCCACCAATAGCAATGCCCAGTGACTCCCTGTCTGAGAGTACATCTTTCAAACTGCTTGGCCTAACGTTCACAGGAAACATGAGTTGGAACAATTATATTGAAAACATTGTCAGGGCCGCTGCGAAAAAGGTAGGCTCTCTCTACCGTGCTAGAAAACTACTGACACCCGAAAGTATCCTGTACTTCTATAAGGCCACCATTCGCCCATGTATGTAGTATTGTTGTCATATGTGTGCTGGTGTATCTGCTACTAGTCTCTCGCTCCTAGACCAGGTTCAAAGAGAGTAACCAATCTGATAGGCCCTGGACTGACATCTAAGCTTCAGCCTCTGTACCATCGACGAAACGTGGCATCCCTCTGTGCCTGTTCTACAAGTATTTTATTGGTGAATGCTCTGAGGAACTGCAGACACTTGTACCCCCACGACGAAGACACACTCGACAAACCCGGCAGGCAGCTAAATCCCACCCCCACACAGCAGAGATCCCTAGATGTAAAAGATTTTTCTACTCCAGTAGTTTCTTTCCCTAGAACCGCTAGACTATTGAATTCCAGTCAGGGTTCCTGCTTCCCTAACTGTACTGACATGCAGAAGTTCAAGTGCAACGTGAACCGACATCTTGCTGCCCAAATCCCCACATAGTGCCCAAGTAGTTGCTGCCCCTAATAGTAGCCCCCCATATCAAAGTGGCAATGCGCCTTGTTTGGGGTGAAATTGTAATAATAATAATTAAAAAAAAAACATACCCTACTCTATTAAAATTCGCATATACCTTTCTTTGTATAAAATAACTGCAAATAAAATAATAATAAACTCTCGGACGATAATATTTTCAGTGGTGATGGAAAGTATTAAAGCAAAAAACAATTTTGAACACCATATAATTCTGCTTCAGAAATTTATTGGTAAATATCTAGTGTTATAAAAGGAAAAGAAAATTTCCCGTTCTTCAAGCTTGATATGATATTTATTAATAGACAGATAATTAGATTACTCTAAGATATGTTAATATTTATACTGTTTGAAAGAATTTTAACTAACAATTTTTTTATACCGTTAAAAAGTAAGTATATTTCGATACCCCATTG
Organism: Euprymna scolopes; assembly: GCF_053919585.1. Lineage (NCBI taxonomy): Eukaryota > Metazoa > Mollusca > Cephalopoda > Sepiida > Sepiolidae > Euprymna > Euprymna scolopes. Next base: position 69,897,929 of record NC_136501.1, read on the forward strand.
GAAGTTTAAAGTAAATTAAATGTCAAAAATGGTTAAAATTTAAACCATTTTTTTTACTTATTTCATCTGTTGTGCTAAAAATGTTAATGACATCGGCAAGTAAATAATGTTAATACGTATTTTGGATTATATTAAAGTTGATTACATTAATCAAGTAGGACATTATACTAATTTTTTTCTTTCACGGTAGATTAAAAGACGGAAAATATTTCATCATGAGAACTTTGCAAAGAATCTGCAGTCATGGTGCTTTGAAGGGAACCTACAAAACACCATAATCTCTGCACCTTTTATAATCCAATTTGAAAAAAAATGCAAGTTGCTATTTTTAGAAGGAATTCAGATATATGAAATCTATTATTCTTAAGCAATTGTTTTCCAGAAAGATCCAGGAAGATAAACGTTTAAATGTTATCATATAAAAAGCCGAATAATAACATATTTTTACTATTTCGATCAAACACCATTCAACGCGATTTTTTTATCGATTGATAAAACATTTAAAAATGTTTTTTTCAAAAGTTTATGAATCAATCAATTTTTTTATCTAAATAAGATTAAGGACTGTTTATTATACCAATATAAAAATATAATAAAGTAACTACTTTATTTCAAATAATTCCATTATTTATCTTCCTTATCGATTTCGCATAGCGAAATATAAAACCCTAAAATTTAATGATATTTGGAAAAAACTACGTTAGCCTTCACATGTAAATATCCATCTATTTTAATATTTATTTTGACGATTAAGTAAATAATCAACTTTAAATATGTTAATTATTTTTCATAATATATATATATATATATATATATATATATATATATATATATATATATATATATATATATATATATATATATATGTTGCCTACAAAATCACCGAAATAAAGCAACATGGAGTTGGACAGTACCGGATGAGTAACCACTTTGATGAGAAAGTGTGGTAAATTCAAGTCCACACACAGTTTAAACTAAGTCAAGCGTAAGTCACATCAAAACGGAACAGGGAAAGATAACATTTTTTTTAAATACGAAAAACTGTGTGTAGGACTTATGGTCTACCATAGGTGAGGCAATATCACGAAACAACAAACTGCCAGACAAATTACCGTATTTTTACCAAAATACACAATTATTTATCGACTTTTTCTTTAGTATCAATTCTTCAAATAATTTTCTATTTAATTATATACTAGCACTATTAGTATAACTAAAAGACGGCTATACATTTATTTTTCAATGATTTAAAAATATTGTTATGTGTAAAAAAAGGAATATACATTTTTGAGTCTGAATGATAATAATTATTCTTAAGATATTCAATGGATTGTACACTTTAAAACACAATGTATCCAAAATTTAACACAACTCAAATTCCTAATATGCAAAATTAAAATCTGATAGTTGTGTTTTATTTGTTTGTTTTATCTGCAGAACTCACATTCCTAATAATACAATATAGTTTGTTCAGTTTCGGCTGATTATTTTAAGTATATTCGAACCTAAAAATAAGCAAAAAGTGTACATATATATATATATATATATATATGTGTATATGTAAATATAGATTATAAAAATACACCGTTATAAAGTCCATTTCTCATTTAATAATTGGTGAAACGTCCGTATTGATTGAAGAATTACATTTTGGCCGGGCTTATTGGTTTATTTAAAAAAAGAATGGCCAAGACCAGTTTTTATTCTGCATACAATGTTATTATAATTATATTTGACAATATTGCGGGAAAGTTCTACAGATCGTTTAACATGTATGGTTATAGGAAAGTAAAATAAAATATTAATTTGGAATGTCTGTTTAGTTTATCATTAGGGGTCATTTTTACATGTTAGGCTATTTCTTCTCAATTAAAAGAATAGAGATATACAAACAGAGAGGTTATGGGGAAAAATGCCGTGTAACAAAGATGAGTGCAATAATATATATGGAAGAAGACACACATGCTATAAGAGTTTCATATATATTCTAAAATGCCAAAAATATTTTATAAATGATTCATATTCTGTAGAGATCAATAATTTGTATATAGGCAATATCATTACGTTAATGGCCTGTGTTTTTGAGATGCCTTCCTATAAAGAAATAATAATAAATATTAATCTTATGAAATGTGCAACCTTATTTCTGTCATCATTCTGTAATTATAGCAGGATATGAAATACAATTTTATTTTGAATGACTAATGAATACCACATTATATATTTTACATTTACCACAAAGGAATTATAATAAAATAATAAGTAATCTGTATCAAATGCAGGGATGGAATACTATTTTTTATCATACTTCTTTTTATGGTCACAACTTTATTTTCGATGTAACTGATTTAACACGCGATTCTGGAGTTCTACTACAAGTTTCGTTCAACAGAAACTGCACTTACATTATTACAAATAATAAATTACTACACATAATACATATTACAGCAAACATAAAAAATCTAGAAACTTCGAAGTATTCATATATATATGTATATATATATATATATATATATATATATGTATATATATATATATATATTATGACAGCCCCTTTAAAAATTAGTTTCTTATCGTTGATCAATTTCAGTTGGATTAAGAGTCGGTCAATTTAGCTCTAATGCGTAGATCATCGTATAACGATTAGATCACTGTCTGACTGACGTAAATAAACACTTAAAAAATTAAGATGTTTAAAATTCAACGTTATTTCAAGCGGTTAATGGTAGCCGAATGGATTAGGTCTCCGCTAATCGAGCCAAAGATGTCTCGTGATACGGGGTTCGAATCGTTCGACTGGTAGTAATCGTGATACCCTGCACTGAAGATTTCCGAAAGGATGAAACACTAGTGTATGTAGGTATTTAATTATTATAGTAAAAATAAGTATATATATATATATATATATATATATATATATATATATATATATATATATATATCAAAATGTATATGACAAATACTAACCAAACGGGCTACTAGTGATTAAGTTTTCCAGAAATACATTCCAAATGTGCTACCATTGGGTTGTTCTAATAAATGTCGTAAAGGGCAAATTCATGAGAGATTCCCATGACTTTATGCGGATGAAGTAGGGCCTAATAGAATAATAATCACGGATGTATTCCTGGGGGCATTTTCATGGCATCTGTTCGTGATAGAAGGTAGCATTATAATTCTAAAATAGCTACAGGCTATAGCTATAGATATTACGCACGAATACAGATCATACGAAATTATTTCTTATTTCAGAGATAAATATTAGCTCTTGGTCTCAGTAATTAAACACGACAACTTGCAGGAAATACGTCGACACGATTTCCAAACTATAAACAAGTTTTGATAACATTTACTCCTACATTTTTTATCCATACTAATATAACATCCCCTTCACTTTGTGTAATATATATATTCGCACACATACACTCATACACCCACAGATACATATATATGCACATATATATACATATATATATATATATATATATATATATATATGTACGTATATTATATAGATAGATAGATAGATAGATAATGTACTGTGGAATAAAAACACCTTTCGTTGAAGGCCTGTTTAGAATTTTCATGGATTTTTAGTTAAGTGTAATTTAAAATGTTCGTCTTTTAATTTTGCCTTTATTTTCCCTGTATTTATGTTATTTAGAAACAGCAATAAAGATAAAAATACAATACAAATATGTATATGTTTGTGTGAGAAATATATATATATATATGTATATATATGTATATATATGTATATGTATATATATATATATATATATATAACATGGATATACCCGTATATACATATTTAAATATATATATAGAGATACATACATGCTTACATACACACAGTCATATATATGTGGTTGTGGGTGTGGGTGTGTGTGCGTGTGTGTGCTTGTGTGTCTGTGTGCGAGGGAGAGACTGTACGTGTATACTGATAGGAAGGTTGATGTTAGGCCTGCATTGCGTAGATATTTTAATTTCATCAACATTTGCTCTTTTGATATATATATATATATATATATATATATATATATATATATATATATGTATATATATATATATAATTGCTTTTTTAATTAAGAAGATTTTATAAGTAGATGTAGTAAATTATATTATTTTTTATACTCACTGAGAAAATTTAACATGTAAATACAAATGAACCCTGAGATACGGTGATCCTAGAATACTTTTTTATGCTACGATGCAGAAGACGATGTTTTTCCGGCACATAGTTATGGTATTTGTCCCGCCTTACGGTGTTATTCCTAATTTTATGTGATTATGTGCATGTCTATTACATACTGGTCTCTGTTTTGTTACTAATTTTTAATACTGTATTCAGGGGTTCTACTGTAGAAAAATATTACCTTACTGAATTATTTCATTGAATTTTACAGGCACATAAGCTTAACTGTTTTATTTCCAAGTTAATACAACAGTATTTTTATTTAGCTTTATGGTATACATCTTAGCTTGCTATAAAAAGCACTATTCCACGAAAATCTCATGCAACTAACTTAGAAATATCACACAGAGTTTAAATTCAGCAGCTTCTACTCTTCTAGCTATTCTGATGGTTATCTATGCACTTTTATGTGAACAGAATCGTGTAAAAAAAAACAGATGAATACAATATAGAAAAATACAATGATTTTTAAAAAGAGCTGCCCCGTGAAGGTTATCTTGTAATTCTTCGAGCTCTTGGGATTTGAGCGAGGAGTTTCCGTGCAGCCTCTTTATATCAACTTTTAAGCAACCTTTGAATTTATGGCCGAAATAAAATCACAGCCAGTAAACGCTTAATAGAGATAACGAAACAATAGACAATGTGGTTTTGTGTAAGAAAAGTACAGTATGACATAGTAGCAAGTGGCTACAACGTAGTTATCTCTGTGAATAGTTCATTTATTAACTCATTTGATTATTTTTATTAGTTTATTTCTTATTTATTTATTTATTCATTTACATAATGTATACTTGTTGTATGTTATAATATTTGCTTTTTATTTCTTGTGTTTTATTTGTTAATATATTTTATTTATCTTCTTTGTTATTTTTGATGTGAGCGCGTCTTTATGTTTAACGCAGCCCTTGAATATTTGAACGACACGCACACAGACGGTGTCAGTAACATATAAGTGTTAATTCTTAAACGTCAATATATATTCTATTGGTGACTTTATTTAAATTCAATTTCGAAAATCCAGCTTCTCATCAGTGAGAGGCGAAAAAGATGCATTAACGCTGAACGAAGTAACGCCTCGAAACGGTGCTTATTCTCTCCTGACAAAACGATATCATCTTGGGGAGGAAACGAATGACCGCACTTGGAACAAATAAACACGATTATATACAAGTCTACTGCCCGTTTTACTCTTCTAAGAACCGACATTTACTAGAAGCAAACATGGCAAATTTATGGTTGCGAATATATATATATATATAGCTACTTCATTTACTTACATGAAATTAATATACGAAAGTGTAAATTTATGCGTAAACTTTAAGTATTTACATTAAAATGCTCTATACGTATGTAGAGTAAGTTAGTGGTTTATATAATATATATAGCGATTAAACTACACTGAATATTCCGCGTTTCATCCACTCTAGGATTCTTCAGGCTTATGCACATATTTTATAAATTATATATATATATATATATATATATATATGTATATATATATGCATATATTTGTATATATGCATATGCATACATATAGAGAGAGAAAATATATACGTATACGTATACATATATGTATATATGCATATGTATATATATATATATATGTATATACATGTATCTATAGGTATGTATATTTATATGTGTGTGTATGTATGTGTGTGTGTTTGTGACTACTGGATTATATAGTTTATCTATACATATATACATAGATATCAGAAGTTATTTATAATTACTCCCTTGGAAAATTATTTTCTAAACAACTCAACTAAGCGAACGACAAGTCCATGTAAAGAATCCACTATAATCCGCGTATAGGTCTTCTACATTATACTATTTCACGTCAACTGTCTAGTTATAAACTACAATTAAGTAGTAATGTTTTTCTAGCACACTGGCTAGTCGATATGCATTTTTGACTAAGTGTGGCCAGTGTTTGGCCAAGGTTTTTGTGTGAAAATGGTTATTTGCCTCTGGAGCTCAAATTTGGTTATGAAGCAATTATGTTCGTGATATCCTAATCAATTTTATTCCAGTACAAAGATTTTTGTTTAGCAGTACGTTCGTTTTTTCCTAGATAAACCGTGCGAAAATCCCGGAGAATTCTATAAGTCCTCTTTGAGGACTACTATAGTTTCACTATATAACAAGTACTTAAAGTTCTATGTCCTTATATACGATCTTAATTTTAAGGTTGCGAATGAAGTAATCGTTTTGTCTCTCTCTCTCTCTCTCTAGATCTCTGCTATTGACACGAGAAGCCAGTTAGCGATTTTATTGTTTTAATTTTATAGTTAATGTGATGTTTAACTCTTTTAGAGTTTACGAAGTGTTGTATTTTGATGGCTATTAATGTTGAAAGACTATCTGCGTGAATAATTCGTTCGATGATATGTGCCGCAGTTCATTAAGTTGGATAACAATTGAAATTTAAGTAAAGTTCCATAATACACATCGTTGATACGTGTTTAATATTTTATCTATATAATGGGTTAATCCTTTCTTTGATACAAAAACCTTATCAGCTGTTGCTGTATTATAGCCATCCATATTCCATTGAGCGTCAGTTATAGCGATAAAGGCACAATTTTTCTAATTTATGAAGATTATCTCTGGGTGGTTTACAGCGAATTTTAAGTATGTACAGCCATCTTTTTTCAATCCATTGATCATTATTTGCAATACACATGCTCAAGTGGCGTATCAGCTGGCGTCGCCCGCTACGATTATATCCAAATATGGATGTTTTTTTTTTTTTAGAAAAAGGAGATATTTTTTATGTATACTTAATAATTTGAACGCTGTCAGGCAATATAGAGCATATCCCAAGACCGTACTCAATCTTTAATAAGCGGGGCTCCTAATTCCTGTATATATTGGATGAACATTTTGTAGTTTTTTACTAATCCTAGTAAACTATGAAAAGAGTATACAATATCAGGCGGACATTTCCTGTATCCTTATTCGTTGTAAGTTAGTCTTTCCTTTTCATTAAAGATATAACCGAAATATTTAAACTCATTGATGAATTTCGGTCTTCAATTTCTTGACAGTAAATTCCTATTCTTCGATTCTTTTTCCGTAAACCTTATGTATATGATTAAAAAAAAAAGTTGTTTTTAATAATCAAGTGTCATTAAAATGTGGGCCGAATACTAGTTGCATAGTAAAATACACCTGGCATAATGTCTGAGTTGTTGGAAAATAACCAGCGCCATTATATCCAAAGCACAAGCTCTTGGAATGTTTATAAACACCTGCGTGTGTTTATACATATAAGTTTTGAGGGTCATCTTTTACCGTATATATCATCGGTTGTAATATCCCTCTCTTGTATTCTGTAAATCACTCTTCTCGTCTTTTAATGTCGCATACTATAAAGTAAAAAAGGCGCAGCCATGTTTTTTTAATATACGTTGCTTAAATATTCGGCGTTGCACATTCAGTAGACTCAATCTTTAATGAAATTTTTGCATTTTACATGTTAAGTTTTGTTTATTTTGAAATGTCCTTGATTTATCAATTTTAGTGATATATTGCCGAGTGGTCCTAGACGTTGTATCAAAGTTTACAGTTATCCAAAGATGCTGATTTCGATCCTGAACGAAGGCAGTGAAAAGTAACATTCAAAACAGAGAATCAGCAACTATGTCCCAGAATCTAGCTGGAGTCCGAACACGGTACCCCCGTTATAATAATAAAGGGTTGGGTTCGAGACTCTTAATAAACGGTTGCCGAGTTCGATACAAAACACCTGGTGAAGACCGGAGGCAAAACGTCCGCAACGTTGTGACTCTAACAACCAAGATGGTCAAGTCAGTCCAACAATCTCAATCAATGAAAACCCCCTCATCTCAAAAATACAGAAAATTACTAAAAATAAAACATTAGAATTGTTTTAGTTTATATTTAAAATTCGTGGCATTCGATTTCACGTTCACGACCTTCTGGAAGAAAGTATTTATGAGATAATCAAAAAAATCCAAAACAATTCTTGTAGTCCGGTTCACATAAATACTTGGGTTTATCTTACCATAGAACATTTATATTTGTATTGCAGACTTGTAAAAAACAATACCAAAACATTTATAGATATATAGAATTGTTTAAATACATTTTTACAATTATTTATACGCGTGTAGATACTGATGCTCATTCTTACCAATCGTCAACGTAGTTAGTGATAATTGCTGCTAATCGGGAGATGAAAGGTCAATTAAAGATAACCATTTATTTCCTAGGTTTACTTCAAGGTCACGCGCAATAAAAAAATAAGCAAGAGAAATTTACTGCATATGCATGCCGTCTATACTTACCATGTCAAACACATGAACATATACAGAAAACGATGTCATGGAAAGAATATCGGGATATTGCATTTGCGCTAAAGGTGACCGCTTGTAGAGAGTTTTGTTTTCTTTGACAGGCTTAATAAAAATAATTAATTATTTACAATCATTTTATATCTACAGATACTAGTTTTCTACTTACGTAACAATATATATGTATATATATATATATATATATATACCTATATATATATATATATATATATATATATATATATATATATATATATATATATATATATATATATATATATATATATATGGGGGGACGCGCGGATGTATTTTGTTTAAAACATAGGTATTTCAATTTCAATTTTAAAACAACGGTTATATCCTGGCAAAACCATTTTATAATGTAACGACCGCCATGCACGTTATCCCTATATTCTAATGAATCACCGTTTAAGAACAACACTGTATTTTACAGCTATTTTAAATGTTTTTTTAAAACCAGGCGTCAGAAATAAATGATAAAATATCCCAAAGGAAACGAGAAACCGTACAGTGTCGAAATTTTTTGATTTAAAACGAATAAGCCTTTGCTTATTGTATATTAAAAATATATTTGCGTTGTATTAGTTCATAAACGTAAAACATGAGTACTTTTATTTAAATCGTAAACAAGGATTACATCACGGGAACACAATCTAACTCATTCCTCTAACGCACGCCATGCGGGTCATCCGAACATTTGAACACATCGCCGTTCCCAAAAAGCATACGAAATCTAGTTTTACTGTTATTTTACTTTGATTTTAATAATGTCTAATATATATATATATATATATATATATATATATATATATATATATATATATATATATATATATATATATATATATATATTGTTAATCAACCGGGAACTGTTAATCAAACGGGAACCATATCACGCTATGTAAAAGCATATAAGATATCAACGGATACACCTTGGAGAGTGAAAAGAATGGAAAGAGTATACTGTTTTCCTAGCCCAAGTAATAAACTATTATTTTCAATATTTTTATAGCGGTTACGTTATCGACTAATAGCTCAAAGTAATTCCGTAGAATTATGAATGCATCAATGAAAAAAATTCGAGTACGATGTACTCATATTTCTCCATAGCTCATTTGCCATGAATAAATATGCATTTTACTATATGTGTTTCGAATTCAGTATATATTTCGTGTTTTAAGATTTCACAGTAAACTGCCTTCAGCATATATATATATATATATATATATATATATATAAATATATATATATATATATATATATATATATATATATATATATAAAGCTGAATGTCTGTGTGTGTGTCTGGTCACAAAAAGGCTCCTATATGATTGACTATTTTAAAAACCTGATAACATATAATGATAGAAAATGTATCGAGATACAGGAATGAGTATTTTTGATCTCGCAGAACGGTGCTTAATTAAAATTGTGGGGTCCACAAAGTATGGAAATAAAAATAAATTAAATATTTAAAAAAAACGTGTACAAGTGTTTTGATATAGATGTACATAATAATGATTTGATAAGTATGTTTTAACTTAAATAGGGATGGTATGATAAAATGGTGGGGTCTGCATTCGCGTCTGACCTCCATAGTCTGTTAAATCCAAAGTAGCTGATCAGCGGCTTGGATCCCACCAGTTTTGGCAAATAACAAATAGGATCCTGAACAGAAGTGTGCGTTCTATCCCGACCATTATCAATGGACCAGAGGTCATCTCGTCAGCGTCAGACAAGGCCAAACTATTTGCAAAGAACTTTGCAGCTTATTCTACCCTATGCGACGAAGGCCATCAACTCCCCATATTTCCTCCTATAACACAGAACAAGCTAGGTAACATACAAATATCCGTGCATGAGGTCGCCAAGCTAATCAAGAACCTTGATTCCAGTAAGGCAACTGGCCCTGATGGCATCCCAATTATAGTGTTAAAAAAGTATCAACCAGAACTTGCTCCCATACTTACGAAACTATTTATACGCTGCCTTAACGAGAAGTGCTTTCCGACCCCCTGGAAGACCTCATCAGTTTGCCCTGTATTAAATAATTCAGGTGATAAGTCATCTCCCTCTCAGTACATAACAACAAGTCTCCTGTGTGTTATGAGTAAGTTGCTGGAATCCATATTAAATAGAGAAATAGTCTACCACCTCAGCAGGAATAACCTTCTTAGTGGCACCCAATATGGTTTCCGCTCTGCAAGATCTACCGCAGATGTGCTGACGGTTATATCCCACAGGATTAGTGCATCTCTTGACAAAGGCTTCCTTTATAGGGCAGTTGCTCTTGACATATCAAAGGCCTTCGACAAGGTATGGCATAAGGGTCTACTTCACAAGATTTCCAGCTACGGTATAACTGGAAATGTTTTCTCAATCATTAAATCATTTCTCTCCGATAGGTTCATAAATGTAGTGGTAGATGGACAAAAATCGGAGGCCTGCAATATAAATGCTGGAGTCCCTCAGGGGTCAATCCTGGGCCACACTCTCTTCTTGACATCTATACTGATGACACGACCATCTACGGCAACACATCAAATGCTGTAAATGACAAAGTTCTCTCGGATTCTCTCTCCTCTGATAGCGAGCGCGTGGTTCAGTGGGGGAAGATGTGGCTGGTTACCTTTAATGCATCCCAAACCAAACTCCTATCCTTACATCATCAACGTTCTGATCCCCAGCTGGCATCAATTGTGATGGATGGCTCTCGTCTGGGTGAGGACCCGTGTTTAGACAAGCTTCTCGGTTTGACCTTTACTCCTGATCTGAAATGGAACACGTACATCAAGTCTGTTGCCAAGGTCGCTGGAAAGATGGTGGGATCCTTCTACCGCTCCAGAAGATATCTCACTACTGATGCAATTCTCTATCTATATAAAAGCCAAGTACGTCCAAGGTTGGAATACTGTTGCCATATCTGGGCAGGAGCTGCCAAAAACAGCCTATCCTGCCTTGACAGAGTACAAAATAGACTTCGTTGTTTAGTGGGAGATGCCCTTTTCTCTACCCTGCAACCTCTCTCCCACAGAAGAGACGTTGCGAGCCTATCCTTGTTTTATCGTTTTTTTCCATGGCAGGTGCCTGTCTGAACTCCAATCCCTGGTTCCCCCTTGTCAATCTTTCACGAAAAACACCCGTCTAGCTGAATCCACTGTAGAAAAATTTCCCCCACTCTATATCTGTGCCTAAATCAAAACGCGGATTCCATGAACAAAGCTTCTTTCTTAGAACTGCACGCCTGTGGAACTCTGTTCCGTCTTCCTGCTTCCCACCTGACTACAACTTGGACGTCTTCAAGTCCAATGTAAACAAATTCCTAATGAACCGCCCCCTTAAGTAAATACTTCATCAAATCTCCACACTAACGTACTGTACTTGCAATAAGCCTTATCCCTGAGTGGCTTCCGGACGTTGATAAGTGGTGATCACTGTGTAAAAAAAAATAGGCACACACTTTAATAAAGACTTTTCATATCTATCTGCGTAAGTATACTGAGATATTTATGTGTCAATTTGAAGAAATATGGTATAGTAAAATTATGGGGCGTTCGTTCGCGCCTTCCCTCCATAGAATGGAAATATGTCACAAAGTTTAACAAGGTTTTTTAATATAGATCCACATAATAGTGTGATAAGTGTTTCAGTGTGAACAGGTATTGCATAATAAATTATGGGGTTTATCTATTTTATTTTTACTTTCATCATATTTTGCTTTAGTTTTGATGCATTCAAATTCAACCCAAATTTACAACCGTTGCTTTTCATAACCTATCCTACTTTCATAAATCAGTGTCCATTTTCTGTAGGCGGTTTTTGAACCCAGTCAACGACGGGTACTTTTGCTAATATATGTATATATATATATATGTGTGTATATATATATATATGTATATATATATATATATATATATATATATATATATATATATACATATATACATATATTGTGAGAAATTCCACATACAAGCGGCATCTTTCTTTTAGGCCGGCCATACAGCTCTAGTACCCGTTTTATGATTGGTTTAAATTTGAATGTATCACGTTCTACGACTTGGTACCTGTTTTGTATTCATGCGTTTATTTTTCAATCTAAGAAAAAGAAAAGGGGACGGAACAAGCTAAAACCATAGCGGTGTTCTCTCTAGAGAGTGTTCAAATAATAAGGTGAGTTTAAATTTTATTATTATTAAAAAAATCTTTAGGAGACAGAAATGATTTAATTCCCCCCCCACACACACACACACTTTTTAGGTATCATTAGTTGCTCGAGAATTTCGAATTCGGTTATAAATGTCTAATTCGATCATATTTCTTAGATCATCAGCCCGAATTTTGGGGAAAATTTATCGCTGGTCGAAATTTCGTTAGCGTGTTTATTTGTGATTAGATAATTCCGTTTGGAATAATATTGGTGGTTTTCGCAACCTTAATATTTGCAGATAATTATATTTCGATTATTTTATTAATTGTTCTCGAGGCAAGAATATGGCCCTAAAGGAACCTATGTTTAAATAGGATGCCAAAAGGTTTCGCAGTTGTAGTGCGGTAAATATTTGGAAGTAAACGACCCTTCACAAGATTTTTTCATGTCCCGAGAACCAGTAATTAGAGTTTGGTTAAGGAACTTGGATGACCTGATATACCAAATTCTCATCAAGTCTCCAGAAAAGGAGAAATTTCATCTATGCGTGGTTTCGGAAACGTTTTCCTCGGAAGTAGAAGAAACATTGTTTTCGTTAAAATTAAAAATAGATGCACCTCTAGCTTTGCAAGCTTCAGCGGTTATGCCTGTAAAAATGCAATTGGACTGTTCGAGGTTTTCCGGAATGTCCATAGATGATAAATTTTCGTTCAGAATATTTCTGGATAAATTCAGATTTTTACACTGATAGTTTAAATAAAGCTGACAGACTTTTAGTGCTTAAATAAGAATTAGATAGGGATGCGTATGATATAATATCTAGTCTAGATGTAACATCAGATAATTATGTTGTAGCCCTAAAATTGTTAAGGGAAAATATTTAAACCCTGATTTGATTAAAAACCTGATTTTTTAGGAAATTATTTTTCCTCGGTCTCTTATAACGGATTTTAGATTTTTGAAGTCGTCTCTCGAAAAATTTAGAGAGATTTGACCGAACTTGACAAGTCCTATGAGACCGATTTTCTTTTTTGCTGAGGGTGGGACCTCAGAGGCATTGATACCAAAATATTATTTGCTAAATTGTCTAATGTTATAAGAAGATAATTGATGAGTAGCAGCGGTGAAAGATTCCCTTCTCTGAATAATAATATGTCCCATGTGTTTGAAATTACAGAATATTTATTAGCCTCCAAGCTCGATGTTCGGTGGGATATTTGCGCGCCATAATTGGCGCCTTCCTCACCTTAGATGAAATCCAATATGGCGTCCTCTTCCCCACGTGAGGTGAAGGCCACTTTATTATGTAAGCTGTGCGAAGCTACAAATCATTCGATTAAGAACTGTAGTAAATTCCCTTGATTCGAGGCGAAAAGCCGAAGGGCTAAATAGTAAAAATTATGTACTCGGTGACTGGGTGAACACTAAGGGACAGTTTGTCGTAGAAGTAAGATATTCCCTTACCCGTGTGCGGTCTGTGGGCTGAAAAGCAATTTTAGTGCCATGTGTCCTAAAGGAAATAAGTCCTTTGTGGACCGAACAACATATTCTGACCCACAGAACAGTATTTTTCCTGTCCTTAGAATATCGATGGAAGCACGTGGATGACTTATCTATTTCTTCTGTTTCATTGATACTGGGAGTCAACGTTCGTTTTTCGCCAAGGAAATTCTATTTAAATTGTGTTCTACTAAAAGCATGCACCACAAGAAGGTTGATATGGCGGTGAACACGTTTATTGTCAGTGACTCCTTGAGATTGCAGGAGTACAATATATCTGTAAATATAGTTGATCTAAATCCTTTTAAATTTGCAGCGTTATTTTCCAGATATTTTAATTTAAAATTTGAAGTGAATAATTTCGGTTAAGTTGTAAATAACTTGCCTCAAAAAGGTTTCCGGCTCTGGCCCGGTTATAAGAATTTAAACAGAACTCCCATTAAGAGGATTATTGGTTTGGATCTTCTGAGCAAATTAGATAATCTCATATTAGTTGAGTGTCTTAATGGGAACGCATGGCGACAGGGAAATTATTATTATTTATTTGTTTGTGTGACGCGTCGAAAAACGCGTACGGATTAACTCTGCATGAGAAACAGGGAGCGCAGTGTTCTCTCTTGTTCACAAAAGCCTTACTTGCCCAAATTAAAGGGAAGGCACTTCCTACTTTGGAACGATTGGCTATGTTTTTTTGCCCTTAAGATAACCTCTCAGGTTTTGGGTTATCTGGGGCCCCCTAACATTAATAATTTTTTCCTGATGTTTGGTTCCCAAGTTGCCTACTCGTGGGTCATGTAGGGTAAAGGATCCAAGAAAAATATATTCATTGAAAACAGGATCGCAGGGATCCAAAAAATTTCAGAAGATATTAATATTAAATTTGGCGTTCTAACGAAGATTAAAATATGTTTTTTTTTTGTCGGAAAATCCGGTAGATCATCATACTAGAGGTATCAATAGTAATAAATATTCCCAGTTATTCAATTTCTGGATATATGGCCCGGAGTTGCTCAATAAAGATGGGCTTGATTGGCCAATCTCACCTTCACCGTGTCTAAACGAAACTAATAAAATATTGTATCATGTATGTACTCTCAGGAGACACGTCATTCTGAAAATACCTTCCCGTTGGATATTACAAGGTATTCCAGCTTATCTAAGGAAATCAGCGTCTTAGAAAAAGTGTTGAAATTTTATGATTGGCAGCACTGTAGTACTGACAATTTTAATAGGGCAAAATTGTTGCTATATGCTAATATGCAAATGGAGGGCTTCTCTCATGAACTAGGTGACTTGAAATAATCATCTAGGAAAGTTCATCCCGGTAAGTAGGGGTTTTACTTGATAAAGGTGTTTTAATTAGAACCAGAGATAGGATACAAAATTCTGATATTCTGCCCTTCGAGGTCAAGTTCCCCTCTTGTTGGGGAAAACATCATTATTTAACAAAATTGGCGATTAAGGAAGCGCATCTTAACTGTTACATATGTGGATTAATTCAACCCTCAGTAAGTTAAGGCTTCTGGGGTTTGAATCCCTCAGGAGAGACAAGACGTAAAATCTTTCGGGCGTACTTCCACCGTATGCAAAAGAATAAATGCTTTGCCTTGTAACGCATCTGCAGGGACAGAATTGCCTGCTCATAGGGTTCGCCCATTCAAACAAACCGGACAATTTTTCATAAGAGTTGGAAGGGTAGAAGTTAAAATGTACATATTACTCTTTACATGCATGCGTTAGCGTGCAATTTACTTTGAATTATTTCCGAATATGAGCACCATCTCTTTTATGCTGACCTTTGTTAATTTTACAAATTTATTGGGTATTCCTACGCATGTATATTCCGATAACGTAAACTCTTTTGTTGCGTCCGGAATATTGTTATCGAACGTGCTCTAATCGAACGGATTGACGGAACAATTATAATCCATACGCATCGGCCACCGAACAAGTTTACTTTACTCTGCCTGGCAGGGGGAGCCTGGGATAAACTAATTAAAACTGTAAAAACATGTTTGGGCAGAAGAAAGTTGGGTTATTTTGAATTTCTGACTGCACTTTCTGATGTGCAAAAGGCAATAAATGACAGACCTCTCACTTATATTTCTTCTGTGGGAAAACACTTTTGTATTTTAACTCTGAATCATTTTCTTCAAACAGGATATCAACTTCGTTTGCTTATTAATAATTATGATGCTGAATTATGTCGTGACCCTCTAAATAGGCCTGCCTTATTACATTCCCGCGAAATGAGGAATAAATTTGTTGAAAAATACACTTGTATATAGCATAATGATTACCTCTTGTAATTAAGAGGTGTCGATGCCACAATCAGGAGCAATTGTGCCCCCAAGCTATCTGTTGGAGAGCTAGTATTTATTATGACTCTCAACAAAACAAGGCAATTTTGAAAAATAATCAAATTAATTACTGGAAGCAACAATAATGTTCGTTCGGCGGTTGTTCCTAAGGATGGGTGCGAACAGGTCTATTCTTTAAAAAATCGAGAACTCTTGGAAATTAAGGGTAATGATGATATTGCATCAACTGAGTTTATGGAAGAAGGAGGTCTCTTTTCTGTCCAACCTGTTCTGTTCCTTATGATGGAACATTGCCGATAGTTTGCTGCGATTCTTGTGACAGCTGGAAACATTACAGCTGCGTAGGAGTTAATCGGCAAGATACCTTAGAGGAGTGGCTTTATTTTAGTTGTAAGGATGAAGCTCCTCAGGGCAGTCTATATAGTGAAACTTAGCTAATGTCTGGATGCGTGAAAATTTTGTAGTTTAAACTGAAAATTGACAGCAGACAGTGGTATACATGTATTAATAAAAAGATGAATTAATGTTGTAATTAATTTGTATTGGGAAAAAGTAATGACTATCCATTGCATTTTCCTCTCCTCCTTGGCAGTGTAATATTTAGAAAAGTTCAACTGAATTAAAGTTATAATTTTTGAATCTCAGTTTAAATTGTCAACAAATCACCATATTAAAGTTAATAAATTTTACTGATTTAAAATATACTGAAATTATAAAATTGTCTAAGTTAAGACTTGTGTTTATTGTATTAACTTGCTATTCGTCGTTTACCGGCCGTTTCATTAATTAACTTGTACTGTGAAAAAAGTAATAATTATCCATTACTTTTTCCTCTCCTCCTTGGCAGTGTTTGAGAAATTCCACATACAACCGTCATCTTTCTTTTAGGCCGGCCATACAGTTCTAGTAGCCGGTCTGTGATTAGTTTAAATTTGAATGTGTTAGATGATTTGATTAGCGCCTTTTTTTATATTCATGCGTTTAGTTTTCAGACTAAGAAAAAAAAACACGGGACGGGACAGACTCAAACTACAGCGGTGCTCTTTCCATAGAGCCAGGACAATTGCTTCATGGATACAGCTTATATTGCTGAATCTATTCCAATCAAGGATGACATTCAAGAAACTGTTCCTCATGTTTATTGTCCAAATATTCATCCATGGAGCTCAAATTATGCTTGATTATAGGCGCCATCATTCTCGCCGTGTTCTCAATGATATTCATGGATCCTTCCAAATGAACAACGAACTAACATTCCAACAATAGGAATTCGAACAAAAGGCTCACTGCGTATGGTTGCAAATCGGGCCACAGTTTTGCAAAAGAACTTACCAGAACCAAAGAACTTTCATTGCTGTTATATTGTCAATAAATTTTGAGTTGAAAGGTATGGCTTCGTTTGTGGAATTAATTTGTTACTGCAGGGAGGTAATTGAGTGTGTAGGAAAGAAATTCATACATATACTTGTATATATATATACATATATATATATATATACATATGCATGTGTATATATATATATATATATATATATATATATATATGTATATATATATATATCAGATCTAATACAGTTTTCGGCAAAGGTGGATTCTTATTTAGTAACTTAAAAATTAAGAAAGTTTGAGGGAGAAATATACGGTGCAGTATGAATGTAGGGGTTTCCTTTCAAGCATATTGTTAAAAGAATACGCATCAATCTCTGTCGTATCTACATGCGTGATAAATACGCAAGTATCGAAAATGTTGATACGAGTGCAACACTTTCGTTTCATTACATGTTTTGCAATAGTTTATTCCATGCAGAACTTTTATACCCATATTTTACATATAATATTGTATCTGAATAGATTCAACGAAAATGACGGACAATAGAGTGAACATATCTTTACACTTTATTCCAACAGATGAAGCAGTTACCGCAGTGTATCAGCGTCAAAACGCATGCTTTCAGAGCGATAAATTCAACTTATAGTCTTTACATATTTTTGAATGAAGTGTGTGGAATGACAAGATTAGCAATGAAACAATATAACAAGTAATAGAACTTACATAGAATCGGATTTTTTTATATTCTATTGGCTCTAATATTATGACTGAATTATCAAATTATTGATCATATAATGGGCACTTTGTTGGGTCAGTTATACAGAGAAGAATTCATGGACATTGATGGAGATAATAGGAGCTATAGGTGTTAAAGTTTAAAAGTGTTTTACGACAAGTTTTTTGAGTGAGGGGTTGTGTACAGCTACAAACAAATATTTGACATAAGGTGTTATGATGTGTAACAAAGTCTAGCTCTTCTTACATCACAATGATTATGTTTATTTGTTTTGTTCCTACTTCCAAATAATATATTTCGGTTAATGTAATGTACCTGTACAGAGTCTACCTAGAATGGACAGACCCGTCCTTTAGTGTATGCCAGTTGACACGGTTAAGATTCGGATTAAAAATTGTTATTAAAATAAATACAATTTAGGCGCGCAGTATGATTATGATTATGTTGGCGCGTGAAAAATAAAAAAATAACTCCCACGAAATTCCGGCGTGGCCTTATATATTAAATCGACTCAAAACGAGCGGGCGTAGTACAGAGCGCCCCACGTGATGTTTCCGTCCAATGGGATTTCTCCAAGGACATTTTTCTAAACTTTTATTTTTAAGCTCGCTGGGAGCCGGTCCAAATAGTATTTAAGCACACACAAACATCAAATCTCTCTCTCTCTCAACTGCATTTTCATTCGGACGTTCCACGCCTGTTACTATCACTCTTCCATTTTCACCGCTCCGCGCGCTTCATACAATTTCACAGGCGAACATTACCTATTGCCTCTCTTACCATGTTTTAACATATGAACAGTTCAACAAAAAAGATATTCTCCTTTTTTTATACGAACACTTAAAAAGGACTTCTGAACTCATTATAAAGATAATTATATTTTATTTGTTAATGGTTGGTTTCTGTGAATAAACCTCTGTTTCTTTTGCATGTAAGTCTTCTTTTTTTATTTTTATTTAATTGTGGAGGAATTAGTTCCTAAAAAGGCCTGACGAGCCCCCACAAGTGTAAGGGTAAAAAATAGCAGTAATTCTACTACGTGAGTGGATTTCGTTTCGCCCTTCGTGATTTGCAACTTTTTCTTCTGCCTATAACTTCGACTATATTAATATGCAGTAATTTTAAAATAGCATGAAGTAAGACCTTGCACAAATCCGAGACACTTCCGATATAGGGCACACTTCCTATAAACAAGCACACTAAAATAAGAACCTCCTAATGTGTCACTAGAAATTTGCTTTATTTTAGGTGAAAATTTTGCACTGTATCTACTGAGATAAAATGCGGTGTGTTATTTGTAAATACAGTGTAACCCCAATATGTGAAAATTCTTCTCATGTTCATACATTTCACTTATATCTGGATTACACTGTACATGTACACGATCTCTAGTATGGAACCAGAGAAAATCTCCCTCGTATCCGATTTTCTTATATTCGGGTCTCTATATCTGATTTACATTGTATTTGCAAGTACCTTCTATGTTAAAACCACAATCGTAATAATTCACTGATATATCGACGATTGTAAAGGAGGGTGTTTAAATAACGCTTGTATTACAGCAATATTTTTATGCAGCAAAAACAAAAAAAAGTTATATAAAATCAAGTAGAAATACGTTGTTTTGGTTTCTGCACGATTTATATTTTGGGTGCGATTCCGTAAAAAACTACAAACTTACACAAGTGGCACTTATTCCAATAATATTTTTATAAAAATTTTATTTGTTATTCTTTTTTACCTTTTTCCATTCGCTAGTAAACATAAGCTGAATGCTTTCACAATTAACAAAAAGACGTAAATTGAAATAAAAAAGCAGCGTTTAGCTAATCATGCCTGTCATTTGCTATGCTGAAAACACCTGAGTGTAAAATCTTAAACATGAAATATCTACTGAATCCGCATAGTAATATACATATTTTCCTGGCAAGTCAGCTATAAAGAAATATGGGTATATCATACTCTCAATACTGAATGTAAAAGGAGACAAAATTACTTCGAGTAATAAACGTTAGTCTGCAACTTACATGATATGAATAATAGATTTCTACTAAGATGGCTGGGTTAAATATTGCAATAAAAGTAAATACTTAATACTGCAAACTGTATCTTTCTAATGAAACATAGATGTACTCTTATATACGTACATATATAAAAGTAATAATATCAATAAATGGTTTGTTTAACACTTTACAATAGTTTAACGATAGCTGGCTCCTTTAAAGTGTTGTATGTCATACGGGACTAATAATCGACGTTCAATATATGTTCCAATCTATTTTGAATTGGTAGTCCAAGTAAATATTTAGAAGATCCGAATTTTCTACAATTAAAGAATAGTTTTTAATATTTGTATTTCTATACGCATACGTAATAATTGTATACGCTCAAAGTTAAAGCCTGAAAGAGACAAATGTTATCAGTGGCGATCTTCTGGATGGCAGCGTTTAAAACGTACACAATAAGGATAATTACAATGCAATTATGAATTACATAAATCTTATTTAAGATAGAACAATTGCAAACTACGAAGTGGATAAAATATAAGATTCTGTTTAAAATCTCATTCAGATTAGAAATAGCGATCTCGTGTTCAAAAAAGTCTACTTGGAAAAATAGATATTTTGTTAGCAAAACTTGCTGAGAGTGGATTTTGCAGACTAATAAAAATAATCGGCAATAAACGCATGGGTCATTTTTTTTTAATTGAATAAATATTTTCAGTTAACACTTAAGTGAATGATGGGTGTTTTTTTTCGGTGTATTAGTCGATCGTTATTTATGCGTATTATTCATTTTTTTCATTAATAAAGAGTTTACCAAATGACTCTTTCTTGCACGATAAATCAATATTTTAGATGCATATTCAGATATCTATAACATGTTCCTAATGTTGGTTATTTACCCTTAAGTATGGAAGTTCATTGTTAGCAAGTATATGCATCCTTATAAGACGACTGTCGGTTAGTCTGTTCACTTGTTTGGAATAGTATTTTACGCCTTTCCTATCTTTCTTTGAAATACACTCAAATTGAGGTTCTGCTACTATTAAGTTTAACACGCAATTTTCAGTTGTTGACGCGTTTTATTATCAAAGACGCTTCCCGCCTAACAGGCTGTCATTGTTACGATTCAAGACGTATAACTTGAACTGCTATTTCCTTTGACGCAATATTTTCTCAAATATTTCAGCACATCTCTATAAAATTAAATAAAAAAATTACCGCATTTAATTTTGTGAAACCTGAGATTAAAATATTTCAAGAGTTTGACAACGATCTTTTGAAGAGGCATGCGCAAACACTGTTTCTTTCTTTCCCTTTCTCTCTCTATCTTTCTCTCTTTATTTATCTCTCTCGTCCAGTCAATATTACATAACATGTTTAGAAATTCCAATCAAAGGTAATTCTGCCACCCATCTTACACTGGTATTTAAAACCTACGCTGTTTAAAACTATTAGATTAGGCTACTTTCCTCCCTATCTATGTACACAGCTCTTTCTTTCTGTCTTTTGTCAGAGTTAAATCTGCAATTTAATTTATGCTGCTTTTTTCGATTTACTTTAAAAATTTTATCCATCCTAATTATTCTCTGCCTTAGAGAACTAAATGGTACTAGGATGTAGATGAGGTTCATATAACCAGATGGATGAGAAGGTATGCAAATAATATGTTTACGTTTACATAATAATGATTTTATCGGCGAAACAGGGAGAGAATTTCCAATTCCAGCGGCTTAAACCAAACTTATAGATTAAATATATATATATATATATATATATATATATATATATATATATATATATATATATATATATATATATATATATATATATATATTCCAGCATTTAGGGACACCTGGAGTAAATTGTTTTATTTTGCTAGTATTCTTTATCTACGACCGTATTTTTGGCAAGGGGTAAAAGTGCGTCTTACTCATTGTTCACTTGTAATACAATCAATGTTGATTTTTATTAACAGTCTTAATTCTCTAAGGCATATCTATAAAGTTTTGATCCATCCCTGTATCTGTAACATTAGAATATAAGTTTCGTAAGACTTGATTTTAAAATGAAAGTTTATGAGTCAAAATATTTCCATAACATATTCTCATGAATACGTATATCACGGACAATAGGGTGTAGAATAGACGGCCGCTCTTAATAAGATGTTTGGGCTGAAAGAATGTCTAATCATATTCATCTATTTCAGTTTCTCAACATATTTATTAGTACTATGACCCATACTCAGGTTTTTAAGAATTGCATAAAGGAATTGATGGTGACTATTAGTAAGGGGATCAAGTGTGTGTCATTATTGTTATACCGGCCTTCCTTGAACAGAGGAATTTACACCGATTAGAACTATAAATAGCGCTAGTATTCCAACACCGTTGAGAGAGATGCGACTGCACTTCAACTGCTAGCCGAGTGCCCAACAGATATACACGTTTTCCTATCTTTGTACATTATTGTTATTACACTTGGTTCCTTAACCGAACCTCGACTTGATTGTTCTTATTTTCACTGTTGTTCCACGACACAACAATTATCATAAAATCTCAGCTAGGTTTGTATAAGTGATTGCATCGCACAACGCGCTGTTTAAATAAGCGCATCTTCACGTTATCCGCTATCAACAATGTTAAGCATAGATTATTTTCTCTTTTATTCTCTTTTCACTTTAAAAGTAAGAGTAGCGCACGCGTTGGAGGTGGGAAGGGGGTAAATCTGTGTGTTGCTCTATAATTACTTTTCACTCTTTCACCTCCGCAGCTGACAACTTGTGTCGGAATCTCTTTGAAGTGTCAGAATCTGTACATTTCCTGAAACTCTGCCAATCGCATTGCACAGGAGAAAAACTTCCCCTTCCAGTTTTGCGACGAAATGCAAAGGAAATGCCGATTCCAATTCTTCAATACGGCTAAATATTTTTTAAAAGCAGAAACTGCCAAAAGACATTTCCAAAAGGGCTTACCTTTTTGCGCACCTCGAAAGCGATTAATACGAAAAAATGCAGAAATCATTTTCCTCTCATATCCGCTTTTAAAAATTCTTTATTTCTCTTTTTCGGATTAAATCTTTTTTCCCGTTTAGATGGCTTTCTGTCTATATCTATTGATTAATTTAGTTCTATATTTATTCCTTTCTTTTTAATTTCTTCATTTTATATTATTTTTTTCTGTATTTATTCGTTTTGGTCTCTTCATTTTTCTCATGATTTTTCTTCACTTTCATTCTTTCTTTTTTGTTCTCTATTTCGTTGTTTATCTATGTATAGGCTCTATGTTTTCTCAATTTATTCCACATATTCTTTAGTTACTTTCTTCTTTCTTTTTCTGAATTTGCTTATGTATTTATAAACTAATTTTTTTTTCAATTTATTCTCTCTTTTTTCATAAGCGTATTTTTGGATTAATCCACTCATTCATTCGTCCCTTGCTCTTTTTCTCTATCTTTATTTTATTGCACTTTTCAGATGTATTGGCTGTCTTATTTGTTCGTTTTCTAGTCATACAGATGTGTTATCGTCTCGAACTGTTTTGTTTGTATATTTGTTACGTATTTATTTTCTTTCATTTCATTTTCCACTTGTTTTAGTATTCTATTATGTTTCTTTCTTGCTGCCTTCATTTACTAATTTGAACGTTTTTGAAGTTATTCCTCTACTCTATTCAATTGAAGAATTTCTATCCGATTGATCCCAAGCGAAATATACTCTTATTCTGTTTTTACCTCTTTCGTCTTACTCTCTATTATTTTTGCGTTCCTTACTTTCAATCACGTTCCGTCTCTTCCAGTCGATCTTATTCTTCTTTTCTGTAATTATGATACTATTCAATAATCTTGTGTTCTTGTACCCTGATCAGACTTTGAGCTATGTGTAGTGCAATCTGGTCATGTGCATGTATTTAAATTATCACCGGTAGCAATCTAACAGATTTGTACTCAAGTCAACTATTAACCGGGTAGTTGCACTCGCAAGTTATACGTAAATTCAACATAGCATACACCCGTTTCATACTTGAAAACAAATCAACAAATAAGTAATTAAAGATGTTATAATAAAAGAGGTTACAAACATATAGCTTGAACACTTATTTATATGCGAGAATAATTATGCCTTAAGGTGAAATCATGCCGTAAAACATAAAGCTTATTTTATTCTCTTTCATTTTCCTTCCAATTGTTACTCATTGATTTTATTTAGGAGAAAAACAATGTCACATAAATACTGTCTCTTCTGATTAACAAAAAAGTTAGCGAAGTAAAATAGAAAACAAAAAAAACGTTGATTCAGAAAAAATATTAAACGTGAAAATAAATAAAAAATGAAAACGCGGGCCATTATTTAAGTATTCATCAACGTTATGTTTTTATTTTAAGATTTTATATGACGACGGTAATCATGAGAATTATCGTAATATGAAAAATATTAATAAGTATTTTTTTTACAAGGGTGTCACCACTTATCAAGGCCCAGATGCCACTCGAGGATAAGGGTTAATAGGTATACATTAGTCATTGTGATTTTAGCATAGTAAACAGTGGGAATTTTGTAACTTGGATTACTTAGGGGGATGATTCAATTAGAACTTGTTCACATTGGACTTTTTCTTTTTTTTCTTTTTCATAGGTATCAACTCATTATCAAGGCCAAGAGGCCACTCAAGGATAAGGGTTAAAGAGTGTACAGTAGAAATTCACAAAGTGAACATCTGTGTGTGTGTCTGTCTATCTTTGTGTCGTGTACATTTCCCTACGAAATAACACGGTCAATTTTTAAACTTCAGACTCGAAATTTGATATACAGGATACTGAGATTTGGGAAAATCTATGTGATCTGTTTTCGGCCAGATATTTGGCTGTTACGGGGTCAAGGTTCAACGATTTGACCTTTGAGAACTCCACCAAACTCCTCCGACAATTTTGGGTCTAAACACTTGAAATTTTAGATATAGGTTCCTTGGACATGGCTTATGCTTAATAATAGAATTAGAGCCCAAAAAAATAAATGTTAAGGTGTCATAATAGGGGTCAAATTTAAAAAAAAAATGACCGTTTTTTTTTTTCTCAGCACACACCTCCAAACATCCGGGCAACGTCGGGCCGAAATGCTAGTCTATTTATATATATATATATATATATATATATATATATATATATATATATATATATATATATATATATATATAAGTTATATATATATATATACATATATATATATATATATAAGTTAACGTGGCTGCGTGTCTGTCTGTCTGTCTGTCTGTCTGTGTACATTTTCCTTTGATATATCTCTGTTAATTTTCAGTATACATACTCGAAATTTGATATACAGGGTACTGAGATTTGGGAAAATCGATGTGACTGGGTTTCTGCAAGAAGTTTAGCTGTTAACGAAGTTAAGTTCAATGATTTGACCTTTGAACAATCTACCGAACTCCTCCGATAATTTTGGGTCTACACACTTGAAATATTAGATGTTGGTTCCTTGTACATGGACCCAACTTAATAACTTGTTTTGAGTCCAAAAGAATACATTTTAAGGTGGTCATAATAGGTTTCGATGTTTTAAAAAATTACCACTTTTCTTTGCTCAACGTAGACCTTCTAATACCCGGACAACGCCGGGCTCCCATGCTAGTATACCTATAAAAGTGAACGTGTCTGTGTATCTGTCTGCCTGTGTATCTGTGTGTGTACATTCCCCTACACAATAACTGTCAATTTTAATCTATAGACTCAAAATTTTATACATAGGGTACTGAGATTTGGGAAAATCGATGTGATCCTTTTTCGGCCAGATATTTGGCTGTTAAGAGGTCAAAGTTCAACGATTGGACCTTTGATAACTGTACCAACAAGTTGGGGTCTAAACACTTGAAATTTTAGATATAGGTTCCTTGGACATGGATCTTACTTAATAACTGGATTTGAGCCCAAAACAATAAATTTTGAGGCGTCATAATAGGGGTCAAAGTTAAAAGAAAATGACGCTTTTTTTGGCGCAACATGCACCCCAAAATGCCCGGGCAACACATGGCACCCATGCTCGTATATCTATACAAGTGCACGGGTCTGTGTATCTATGTATGTCTGTCTCTCAGTGTGCGTGTATGCGTGTACATGTACCTACGAAAAACCTTTTTCAATTTTAAGTCTAAACTCTCGAAATTTTATATACATGGTACTGTGATTTGGGAAAATCTAGGTTATCAGTTTTCTGCCAGTAATTTGGCTATTAAGGGGTCAAAGTTCAACAATTTCACCTTTGAGAACTCTACCAAACTTCTCCGAAAATTTTGGGTCTAAACACTTGAAATTTTAGATATAGGTTCCTTGGACAGTGATCTTACTTAATAACTTAATTTGAGCTCAAAACAAAAAAAAAATTAAGGGGTCATAATAGGGGTCAAAGTTTTAAAAAATTGTCCTCTGCGATCTCAACAAATTACTCAGAAAATTTCTGGTCTAAACTTTTAAAATTTTACATAAAGTATATAAAGAGATACGGCAAGCTTTTTAATCGGTTGGGGTGGAAAATTTTTAGTTACCAATATATAAATTTAGGTATGTATGCATGTTTGCATGTCTACCTAAAACTGTTGACAGAAGCGACGGATTTTACGAAGATCAGTATCGTTTTTAATTTCGACCTTTCAGACGACAAATATAGTAAAATTGCCTAAAAGCATTTATACCTTCACCTTCAACTGGTAACTTTTCGACAGAGGGTGGTGTCGATTTTTTGCCGATATTTTTGAAAGTCATCCTCTCCTTTCAATTGTCTAGACTTAATCTTCAAAAAATGTAACTTCCGGTTTAGCGGCATTTTTTTTTTCTTTTTGCTTAACAGACACATTTCAACACCCGCGAAACGCCGGCCTTAAATGCTAGTATATATATATATATATATATATATATATATATATATATATATATATATATATATATATATATATATATTGGATAAAATCATTAATATATTCACCTTCAACTGGGAACTTGTCTAGAGGGGGGTCGCTTTTTTCGCCGATAAATTTGAAAGTCATCCTCTCTGTTCGATTTTCTAGCTCTAATTTAAAAAAAAAGATGGAACTTCCGGTTTGGCAGTGGTCGTAACAGCATAGACGTCAGCGTTTTCCCCGCTATTTTCCTCCTTCGCGCTGTGGGTTCGAGCCTGCCTTCCTACTACCACTTTTTAATTTATTTTTTCTCAACCTACACATATAAACACCCGGGCAACGCAGGATCGTTTTTAAGTCCGACTTTTCAGACGACAAATATCGAAAAATTGCCTAAAAGCATTTATATCTTCACCTTCAATTGGTAACTTTTCTACAGGGGGTGGTGTCGATTTTTTGCCGATATTTTTGAAAGTCATCTAGTTCTTTTCGATTGTCTAGCCTTAATCTTTAAAAAATGTCACTTCCGGTTTGGCGGTATTTTTCTTTTCTTTTTTTTTTTCTTTCTCAACAGACACATCCAAACACCCGGCCAACGCCGGCCTGAAATGCCAGTATATATATATATATATATATATATATATATATATATATATATATATATATATATATATATATATATAATGATTAATAGGCATTATGTGCGTCTAGATTTTGTGTATATGTTTGTTTGTCAGGATAATGTAGATCTGATAAATATGTTATGATCTAGCGAAATAGAAGGGGCATATAATGTGAATAAAGATGGATAAAATGTATATAAATATACTTCTACTAAAATAAATATAATAAAAAGACGCTGCGATAGGTGACTATGCATATTATTGTTATTGGAATTCATTATGAGATTGCCTGAGGATAGCGGTTTCAATCCTACCCAAAGCCGGCCAGAGGCGTACTTGGCCAAAACCTAGTGAGACGACAACAACTATGAACGGTAGTTATTACTGATAATGCAGTTAGGATATTCGGAGTTCTTATCCCGACGTAGTTACCACCTGAAGGATCAGGATAATAGTCCACAATAAATGAATCAATAGGTGAATGCGTATTGAACTTTTTATATCATATTGTGTTTTTAACATAATTCAGTGAGGTATGCATTTACGTAAATACTCTACATTTCTTGTAGAAATTTTACCTTGTCGGTATCAACTCTTAAAATATCAGATGTAATGTTCATACAATTTATTGAAAGTTATTAATAGACTACGCGATCCTAATTTTTTTTTAGTAGTTCACAGTTTATAATTCATGGTAGTAGAATTGTTTTTTTTTAATGATTACTTACTTTATTTAATCAGGAGTAATTAATTATTTGAGCATCTTATGGTTGATATGGACACATTGCCTGTTCGGACATTTGAAACTGTTTTGTTTGACGTAGGTTGTCTTTAAAAGTTACTTTAGTAATTACGATCTAAATTTCTCGGTTCGTGAAGCATACACCGTACACTGGATATGTGTGCTACTTTGTACACTATGGATTTGATCGGGCAACTTCCAACAAAGAAACGAATTCTCATTCTTCTGCATGAGTAGTTGAATTAAGAAAGAATTAACAGAATTTTAGGTTTTAATTATAGTATTGATCTTACGAAGAGACAGTAAGCATTGAATAATTTCCCAAAAATTTTTTAATCGCTTATGAACAAAATAAGATTATAATAAATATTTGTTAATCAGAGAGAAATGTGTACATATATTAAATTTAAACTGATGAAATAGGCGTTTAATTCTATAATGTTTCTTTAGGCTTGTAGTTTTAGTGGACGTATCAGCCATTGATTTTCTATAGCCGGATTCGTGTGGCTTTGTTGTGATATAATTCTAAATTTTATACAATTCGAGACTAGATGAAAGGCGTAGGATAATATTTCTTCTCTCGATATATTATATTTAAAACTTAGGAAGGGCGGTATATTTGGGTGCCGATATACATAAACTGTTCAACGAACATAATGCACATGCCTTTAAATTATACAAGTAAAATTATTATTTACATCAAAGTTTGGCTTTTAGACGTCTAGGGTAGCAAGTTTGACTTCGATAATGATTTAGAATATTATCTGTTAAAAATGTTTTTGTTCTTTACAGGATGAGTCGATAAAACTGTTTCCTTAGAAAAGACGACAGGATTCAATTTTGTTGGATGAAAAGCGACATTTTTCATGAAGACCATCTATTACTACGTAAGATGTGTAGAACTCATGTTCTTTACTGATCGATTTTATGAACACAAAACCATTGCCAGCATCCTTAACATGACAATCCACACTTTTCAACGATTGAGGACATAGCTCATCGAAGTTTCTGGCAACGGTTACAGTCTTTGGTGTGGTTCTTACTAAGGGCTACACCATTTAAGACGGTTATAAAGTCAAAAACAAAGTGTACCTACATATACTGATATGTGTGGTGATTCTCTGATACAATCAGCAAGCCATTGACAGACCTTGTATGTGGCAGCAGGACAACCCAACACATACGTCCAAATAGAACAAATAGACTTGGCTTGAGAAGTGCTACAACATTGTACCCTTTTCTCATTGCCGTCTTCATTCCGACCTAAATTAGCTGGACTACTTCATTTGATCATACGTCCAGAACATCAACACCATGCCCTCCCACAACACGAAAACAACCTGATCGCTGTCATCCGTCGAGTATTCGCCGAGCTCCCGGCGACGCTTGTGGAACAGGCATGGTCCTGGTTCCGGACCCGTATCGAGGCTGAAGGCGACTATAATGAATTACTTCCGGTTCTACAAAAAGTCAAGTAAACTGAATTATCTTTTAGAATAAAAGTTTTAAAATAAAGTCGTAATGTTGTTTTTAGGGGGGGGGGTTACCGTTCCCAATATTATCATAAAAAGACGTATAATTTGTTGACGTAAACATATTTGTCTGATACCGTTTTGAACGCACTGTTGACACTATGTTTTAAAAACATTTTCGTTTCTCCGCATAATTCCCATAGAAAGAAAAATACTTGTTAGTTTTTAGACTAATATCTTATTAAATAAATCTTATTTACAAATAGGATAACTGGGGATTTAAAAAAATATATGCAAGCTGACAAACAGGAAGAACTGGAAAAATAATGACGTTCTCGTTAACAAGATTCGTTCTTCAAATCACGTGTGAATATTGAAATCTTTTGGACGTCGTTGTTCCCGGAGGCATGGGGACAAGCAGCCGAATGTCATAAACCGACGAGAAACTCGAAAAATATAAATAAACTAAATCATTTATAGAAGAATAAATGATTCCGTAATATTTGCTAAGATATTTGTGTATCGCATTATATTTTGAATTTTATAAAAATGTTAGCTGATGAATTACATGCACACAACGATCTCTCCATCCCCTCTCTCTCTCTCTCTCTCTCTCTCTCTCTCTCTCTCTATATATATATATATATATATATATATATATATATATGTATATATATATATACATATAAATCTCCAACGTCTGTTACTACTGTTATTACTGAGATCGGATAAGATGGGTGGATATTTGTACTAGCAGAATACCCAGCGTCGCCAGCGATTGTGTGAGATAGGTGGATATATGTACTAGCACAAAACCCGACGTTGCCTGAGATTGGATGAGAAAGGTGGAATGTTTCCTAGAAGAATACCTGGGATCGGATAAAATAGGTGGATATTTGTGTTAGCAGAGTACCCTATATAGGAAGAGGGGGCGATTTCGTTTAAATCATAAAAAAAATGATTGTCGAAATTAGTTACGTATCAAAGAATTATGAAAAGTGATAAAATGTGAGTTATTCGATTGGTGTGTTTGTAATGAAATAACAAGCCCAGACAATGTCTAAAGGTTATTATTTTGGTAAAAGGTGTGCGATAATGTGGGTTAACTCCTGAAACATGATTGTCGAAATTAATAACATATCCAAGAATTATGGAAAGTGATGAAATGTGAGTTATTTGATTGGAGTGTTTGTAACGAAATAACCAGCCATACAATGCGTCAAACTTATTATTTTAGTAAGAGAGGGGCTACTATATAGTAGCCCCTCTCTTACTAAAATAATAGGCATGTATTGAATGTAAGCGAATTCGCACTGTAATTTCGATGTAAATATTGAGAATTGACGCAGAGCTTGACTTTTTTTTAGCCAGTGATCAATTATTTAATAGATAATGCCAGATATAGCTTTCCTTACGAGAACTCTACCGAAGGCTATGAATATAGCATGCAGAAGTTAAAGAGCTTCTCTTATCAAACTTCATATCATTCATGTCAACTGCGTGGACATTCTACGATTGCTGTGGTTATAAATCTGCAAAATTCATGATAATGGTATTACATTTGAACTAATATATTCAAGTAATGTTTAATAATTTAAAGCAAAAAAGGCTTCTTTCTTTAATAAAATTAATCATATATTTAAGATTTTCATAAAAAATACGAATAAACTGGAGATATATTGTTTTTATTTATTGCTGAAAGATACTTTAAAGATAGTAAATTAATTCTTCATTTTACGTTAAGTGATTGAGTGTGCTTAATATCTTCATTTAAATAAATACGTTTTCACCGATCCAAAATTTGTTAAAAAAAAATCCCGGGTTGCGGATAATGCATTAACAAAGATAACATTTTATTTTATGTTTCTTGTGTCTAACCGGTTTTATTTTTGAAGTTTCAGCGAATTATTAATAAGATATACCTTTGTCATAGTGCAGACATTTCAAAATAAATAATTCTTTATGAATTTCTTCTTTTTGGTCTAATAGCCCGCCTCCCTCCGACAAACAATGACAGAAATTTAAACCGAATAACGATTAAAAAAAACAGGCAGTTTGACGAAGTGAATTGAACAATCAATGTGATTATATTCCGCTACACGTGGCTTACATATATTATTAATCGACCTTAGAAAATCAGACGAACGTGTAAAAAATGATTACATTCTATAATTTTATTTGTCATGATTTTATTGTGTTTGAAAAGTTTTCAGCCACAACAGATTGTATTTTTCAGGTTTTCAATCACACACACACACACACATATATATATATATATATATATATATATATATATATATATATATATATATATATATATATACGAAACATTACAACTAAGACGGATACTTTAAAAATATTGAACAAAATATTTTAAAATTTTAACTTCATTCGAGTCTAATTACGGCTGAAAACTTGTTAAAGCGTGTCGGTACTGTTTTTGATGTTTATGACTATATGTGTTATCATATAGTTATCTATGAACCAAGTGTGTTTTCTGCTACATAGCTGAATTCATTAAAAGTCTCGTGTAAGCCATGAAGTTAATAGTTAATTAGACAATTATATGAAAATTAATAAATCAATATATACGGAAACAGTGTGTTTTTTCTACTTGAACTGCGTTATGAAAATGAAATGACGTCATTCTATGATTTCATATGGATATTCTTGCTATATACTTGTATATGCACATATGCGAACAATAGACAATCGGGGATTTTTCTCGATCATATATATATATATAAATATATATATATATATATATATATATATATATATATAATATATATCATATATATATATATCATATATATATATCATATATATATAATATATCATATATATATATATATCATATATATATATATCATATATATATATATCATATATATATATATCATATATATATATATCATATATATATATATATATCATATATATATATATCATATATATATATATATCATATATATATATATCATATATATCATGTATATATATCATATATATATCATATATATATATATATATATATATATATCTTATATATATATATATAATCATACGTTTTAGTTTTTATTAACGTATCTTTCTGTTAAGTTACATTTTTGTTTCGGCTACACGGCCGTTTTTTTGGCCGTCCGTAGCGAAACAATAATGTAACTTAAAAGAAACATACGGTAATCTATATATATATAAAAGCGAAAATGTATGTGTGTATGTATGTTCGCTTTTCCTCGATGTCTACGAAAGGCTTTTTTCAGAGAAGCGCTTGCTCGGTTCACAACTTTTTAAAACTTTTTATATCATCTTATAAATTGTAATATCTACGAATTACCCACGAAGCTCGCCTGTCTATTAAATTTTATTGACTTTCAAACGTTAATTATTCCACATGTCAAGCTTCGGCACGCGTTACATTCGGTTTTGGGTATAAAAAAAAGCGAGAACTCGACTTAGATCACAGGCCCAGAGCCAGTTTTGGTCAATGTCGACTTCGTCATATCAGACTGTAGCTTTCATTTCGTTCCTCTTAATAAACAAGAAGTGTTTTTTTTTAAAACAAACACACCCATTTATTCAAAACTGTCCCGCACAGAATAACTGCTGAATACCTATCGCCGTCACGCCAATCAAAAACGCGCACCTGTTTTTTAACACTTTACTATTTTCCAACTGCGCGTCCGTTAACGCTTCGGGGTTTTTCACATACCCCGAAAAACACCCGGGCAACGCCGGGTACCCCTCGCTAGTCTATATATATATATAAAAGCGAAAATGTATGTGTGCTTGTGTGTATGTATGTATGTATGTATGTATGTTTGTGTGTCTGCAAAAAACTTTCGACTGACGGAAAAAAAAATTCACAAACTTGGTCTCATCTGAAAGCCCCACCTTTCGGAAGACAAATATCGAAAACTGAGCCCAAAGTGACCATCAGAAGTTCGTCAACTGATCGATTTTCTGCAGGGGAGCCCCCCAAAAGTGACATTGACGTCAGCAACGTCTAATGGCGGTCTGAATTTATAATTTAAACATTAAACTATGAACTTCTACGCTATGGCAACGTTACCAAAGTTATTACCACTTTCAAAATAGGTAGATACGATAGTTAAACGAAAAATAAAGCTAAGCCAAACATGTGAAATAAAAAAAATACGCTTACAAAAAATATTAACGATCGAAGTTTTTTTTTTTAAATAAATACAGCCAGACGCCATTTTCAAGTCTTTAGAGTAAGGCAGACGAAGTGAAATAGGGAGAGAGAAACAGAGAGTGTGTGTGTGAGCGTGAGAGAGAGAGAGACTGAGAGAGATACGCAAACAGAGAGAGAGATGTCTAGACAGAAAACGAGAAAAACGTTAACTTTTTCACCCCGAAA
This sequence comes from Euprymna scolopes, assembly GCF_053919585.1. NCBI lineage: Eukaryota > Metazoa > Mollusca > Cephalopoda > Sepiida > Sepiolidae > Euprymna > Euprymna scolopes. Next base: position 69,932,627 of record NC_136501.1, read on the forward strand.
TCGACAATTTTCGACAGGGGGGAGGGTCAACAACGCATGCGTCAGATGACGCCATGACCTGATTTACTGTTAATAGTTGATAAACCAAACAAACTTTAAAGACGTCGCTTTAGCTCAGGTAGTTAAGGCCTTGGTTCAATATCTAAGTGTTTTGGGTTCGAATCGTGGTGTGAGATGTATTTTTTTCGATTTTTTTTATTTAAATATTGAACCCTGTATTATTTAAGCCATTTTTCACGTAACGTTCGTTCATTTTTTCTGTTTTAATCGTTCGTTTTCCTTACGTTATTTTTTGTGTTTTGCCCCCCCCCCGCTTAATTAAAACGTTGTTTTCTTTTCTTACTTCGCTTATAACAATGCTTACATCGTTATCGTCGTCGTCGTACCGCTCGACGACTTTCAAACATCTTTCACTTCTGGCTGGCCGATTTTATTTTCAAACTTCGCCTCAGGGGTTCGGCTTCGATCCTACCCCCCGGCTCCTTTTTTTAACACCACATACCCATACAAACACCCGGGCAACGCCGGGTACCCCTCTCTAGTGAAAAATAAAACGCACACTTGCTCTACAACGGTATCGTGCACTTTCTTAACATTTTATAAATTAATATCTCCACTATATATATATATATATATATATATATATATATATATATATATATATATATATATATATATATATATATATATATATATATCGGTGGGCGTGTGTGTTCGCGTGTGTGTGTTTGTGTGTGTGTGTTAACGGGAAAATATGCTGATATTTAATCATATTACACCTTTTATTTATCTCAGTTCTTTATTTATACAGCGCGGAAAACTACGGGGCATATGCAAATACATATCAAAGATGTATATTCTAAATTGCTGTTGTTCATCTTACCGTTCATTTTTTTTTTAAATATGTTGAAATATTCTGTCCTTGAAAGCATTTGGTTTGTAGCGTAGAACCATTCATGTAATTATGAATCAATTTTTTGAATTCATTCCAAATATTACTTATTAAAAATGAAAATAAAAAACAAACTCACCAACTTAAAAACAAGTAAATGTATATGAACCTGATTACAAAATACAAAAATCGAAAGTGCATTTGCAATGCTGTTTTATTTTAGATACACCATCATTGAATTATGATTTGTCAGGTAAAATTAATCCTGAAATCCTTACGAAAATGAAATCGAGAAACAATGTTTGAAGCTTAATTGTCATATGTATTCTCACAGCTTACTACCTAGTTCTATTAACGAATTAAGTACTGTTGATTTAAAACCTTATAATGGATCCAAACAATTATATATATATATATATATATATATATATATATATATATATATATATATATATATTAACTGGACCTGTGTAACGACGTTGCCCGACACAAACGCATCTAATATACTTACAGGATACCCGTTATCTATTAAAAAAATTAAACTATGATTGTTAGTAGATGCCACTGCCAGATGTTCATCGGTGGTCTCGGCGAAAATGAAAATATGTTTCCCCTGTTGGAAATTGCCTGGCCGTAGCAGTTAGTAGAAACCACTTGATGTGGCTATCAGCACTGGTGGTTACTGGCAATTATTGCTTGCATGCGGCGATAACTCGTGTGTATTGCTGGATGGTGTCGTTTCGGACACTGGCCCCCATAACCATTACCTGTCTATGATTTCTCCGAAATGAAATTGAAGAGGTTATTTACAATTAATTTACATCACCGGCTTTCTCTGCCAGTATTTTTCGTGCCAAGTATAAGACCCCATTAGACCGTTATGAAATGTGTCGGCTGTGGTAACTTGCATTCATGACATTGATGTGGACACTGTCATCTAGGGTGTAATGTTCAGATAAAATCTATCTTTTTCGTACGATATACTAATGTTAAAACTACCACTCTTATTAACAATACTACTACTAAAATTTGAAGATAAACAATAGGATATATTTGGATTAAGCTGTTAGTTCAAATGAAGGATAGTCGTAAAAATTGTTTTTTTTTTAAACAGTTTGAAAATATTTCTTTTTTATTTGTTTTTCTTTGAAAAAAACTATATACCACTATCTACGGGTTAGTTTGTTTTTCGTTTGAGTAAAAGTAAAAAGGAAGAAATTGGTCTTCATCTAAAACTAGTCTGTTTTTTCTTTAAAAATAATGTACAAATTGGCTTGAAAATATCTAAAACGTTTGTACACAATCAATTAATCTGGAATAACGTAAGTTTCGTTTTTGTAACATTAATACTACTTAATTAAAATTAAATATTTTGCAATCAGGAAAAAGGCAGTTAGGAAATATTCTTCTATATTTAGAGAGAATTTTTTTCCTAACTCAGAATATTAAAAAAAAAAACATCATATTTTGTCATAAAAATTATTGCATCTCTTTACTTTTCGGTAGGTGTAGAAAATGTATTCTAGATTAAAATATAGTTTAATCACCACGATAATGTTTGGAAAGAAATGTAAAAGTATATATAATATAATTTTATTTTGCTCAAAATATTAAAAAGTTTTGAATTCTAGTAATGTTTTGCCTAACAAAACCCCCAATTTTGTCGCGTTATACGAATTTTGTGTTAATAATTAATAGTAGTATTCCATGTCCGGAAAAGTACAAATTATGTGTTGTGAGTGCTGCCAGATGATATTTAGTAATTGTGCTAAGCATGAATAGACCAAGGTTAGATCGTTTTTTTCAAGTCATGTTGTAAAAATGGCCCACAGAAAATTTACAGGAATAAAAATGTAATAGGACGAGGTCTTGCTAAAATATATTCCTGTATGTAGAGAGTCCCTCAGTTACGTTATAGAGAGTATGGTAAGAAAGCATTAAGGGTGAAAGTTGTGCGATCACTGGAAAACATTGTATTAAATTTTAATGTGACGCTTATTAAATGCTGTGATTACAGGTGAATGTGAATGATAAGTTCCACAAAACCGAGTAACATAATGACTATTAATCTGATCATATAGAATTTGTATGTGACGTATTTAGGAGAACAATTGTTTCAATCACACACACACACACCCAAACACACTTACACACACACACGCATATATATATATATATATATATATATATATATATATATATATATATATATATATATATATATATATACTAGCAAAAGAACGCGTTGTTGACTGCGTTAAAAACAGCCTACAGAAAATGGGCTCTGATTTATGAAAGTGTCATAAGTTATGAAAAGTAAGGCTCGCAAAGAGATAGTTTCGCATTTGCGGGTATCAAAACCAAAGCAAAATATCATCAAAGTAAAAATAATATAGATAAACCCCATAATTTATTATACCATACCTGTTCACACGAAAACACTTATCACACTATTCTGTGGATCTATATTAAAAATCAGATCAAAGATCAGGCGCCAACGAATCCCACCATAATTTTATTATAACATATTTCTACAAACTGAAACATAATTATCACAATATACTTAGGCAGAGAGATTTGAAAAGTCTTTATTAAACTATGTGTCTATTTCCATTCTATGGAGGCCAGGCGCGAACGAAGACCCCACAATTTTATTATACCATCCCTATTTAAGTTAAAACATACTTATCAAAGTATTATTATGTACATCTATATTACAAACACTTGTAAATGTTTTTTTTTAATTTTTATATTTTTTATTTCCATACTTTGTGGACCAGACGCGTACGCATACCCCACAATTTTAATGAATCATCATTATGCCAAATCAAACATACCCATTCCGGTGTCTCGATACATATTCTATTATTATATGTGATCAGTTGTCTATATTAGCCAACTATATAGAAGCCTATTCGTGCCCAGACGCAGAGATTTTCAGCTTTAAATATATATATATATAGTAATTTATAAAATATAAATGGCGATTAACCTACACTGAATATTCTGCGTTTCATCCACTATAGGATTCGTAAGCTTATGCGAAAATTCTGTTGTTTTTTTCCTGTTTTTATATATGTCGAGGATTTTTAGTTAACCAATCAGCTTTCTAGTATCCACTGCGCCCCTTCCTATCAGCAAATGTGCATGCATTTTATCGAACAAAGGATCTGTTTTAGAACTAGGTTAGTGGTTTAAGGTAGATGTTTTCCTTTTTTTTTAAACATGAATATACATAAACGATCGCACATGTATGTATATATATATGTATATATATGTTCATGTATGTGTGTACACTTAGGTATATTTATATATAAAAAATGCTTTAAAGTTATCCTACAGCTGCTGCAAACATTTAGAGATGATAATTAAAGCACATAATAACAAATTATTAAATAAAAAAAAACAATGTAAACAACAACAACAACAAAAGAAACAATAAAAAGTAAACACGATGACCAAAATAAAACTAACACTAGCAGAAATAATAATAATAATAATAATAATAATAATAATAATAATAATAATAATAATATTAATAATAATAATAATAATAATAACAATAATAATAACCAACCCTGGACAACAAAAACCATACTAGAAATAAAAATGAAAAGTACTGATAACGAACAAGGTAAATGCAACTGTAGACACTGCACATTTTTCCCACTTCAAAATAAATGTCAAACCAAAAGCGTAGTTTCCCAGGACACAATATTTGCGAAAGAAAACCCGAATAACAAGAACTATTACGTTGATATGACTTCCTTAGATTTCAAAACTCGATATTATAACGAAACAGTACATTCAACAATAAAAAACACACCGTATGAAACAACGCTAAAAAATAAATACTGGCAACTCAAGGAAAGCGTTAATTCGCCGGTAGTCGACTGGAAAAGATTAAGTATAGCTACCACATGCAGACACCTAGACGACCCATGGAGATTATGCCTTCATGAAAAATTTTCTATCCTTTACTTTAAAGAACCCCGACATCTATTAAACTGTAGAAGAGAAATAGCAAACAACTGGGTTCACAGAATAAAATATACTCTTGGATAGCGATACAAAATAAATTTTAAACTAACAAAAACAACATAAAATAAACAAATAAATAAATTAACATGAATATACATAAACTATCACACATATATGTGTATATATGCACCCACCCACACACAAACACACACACATATATATATATATATATATATATATATATATATATATATATATATATAAACTAACATAAAAAATAACCTAGATTTAAAACAGGTCAGAAAACCAGATATCCAGGCTAAAATAAAGCACACACAAAGGAACAGGTCAACCAGAGGCGGAAAAGTCCTTTGTCCGGTAAATGCATGTTCATCGGCTGATAGGAAGGGCGCGGTAGAACGCTGATTGGGTAAGAAAAATTTCAGTAGAAGGGGCGTATATAAACGAGTGGATGAAGCGCATTTCAGTTTAGCTATATCGCCATATATGTTTTATAATTTATTAACTAGCTCTACCTACATATTGAGCACTTTTGAAGTAAATACTAAAAGTTTACGCAGAAATTAATACTTTCCTATATTAATTTTATGTAACTATATGAAATAGTTATATATATGTATATGTATATGTATATATTTCTGTGCACACCCGCACACACACACACCCACACACATATATATATATATATATATATATATATATATATATATATATATATATATATATATATACACACAATTTCGTATACGTTCGGTGACTCATTCAGCTTATGCTGAGATATTTTAATCAGAAAGTAAATTTATAAATATAGTTAAAGTTTAAAAGATTCTATCATATATTCTGAAAATCTACGGCAAATGTAACAGGGACAACTAAATTTTATTTTTCTAATGAGAAAAGAAAAACAAGTTTTCGTATTAGATTTTTTTCTATTTTTCTTTTCTTACTCCCCTGAATTAATCTTGATTTGTGCAAATAGACGTAAATATAGACGTTATATATTTAATATATATATAATAATAGACGTTATATATTTGACTGACGAACCATGTCACAAATGTCAATAAAAAAACATTATGCAGACGTTAACCGTACAAAATTTTCTGTGATGGTGAAGTATTAAATTATATTCCTGTTACTTCTACTTTAAATGCCTCTATCTGGGTACAAAATACTTCTAATATTGGTAGACAAATAATTTGTAGAAAAGTTAATACATAAATAATATTCGCGGGAAGCATAGAGTTCTCTCAGCTGTCTAATATCAGGACTTGATGTTTTTATTTGCCTAGTTCAGAGAATTATATGTCTCTTCAATAAAAAAATTATCATCCTAGATTTTTTGGAGTGTATATGTGTTATATTGTCTCTGTAATAAAGGGTTGAGTGCTTGTTGCGTCATCTTTGATAATGGATTAGAAGAGATGACGTGTTATATTATATATTTATGTTGGATCATAAAGGGAATCGTGTGTGAGTGACATGTATTTTCAAAACCTACCTCTGCTTCTTCGAGGTTGGACCATCTGGAATTTCTCGTCCTGGAGCGAGACTTGATACCTGTTTTTGGATGAAGATTAAATCACTCCAAGACAAGAAATTAGTTCTATAGTTTATTTCACTTTTCCCAGATGTCTTGCAGATTGTGGAAAGTGAAATCGGCCTGTGTGGGTTCTTCTTCTACACATGTCAGCGTTCGTCCCCCCAGTGAAGAGGAGAAGACAACGGGAAGCCGTCCGTTGTCTTCTGAGTCCAAATCAAACCTCAACGATTCAGCTAACCTGATCACATATCTCACACGCAATCAAATCAGCTGATTTTTTACTTTCGGTCAACGGGTCTACACTATAACTCACCTCTTCCCCCCTCTCTCTCTCTCCCTCTCTCTATTCCTTAACATATGAACGGTTTCCAGAACACACCATTAATTAATTAATTTCGACGTGATGGGTCTATAGTTAGCGATGTTTAGTAGAATATATTAGAACTTAGAAGACGTCGAATCAATGCAGCCATATTGATTAATGTAGCTAAGAAATGAACTCGATTCGAATGTGAAAATTATGATGGTGAGTTTATGTTGTTAAAGACTCTGTCTGCACTAATAGACTCTTAAAATTTAAATATTTCAACGGGCTTTGACATGAAAATCTGTTTGAAACACGCCTGCTGCACTACTCATTTTCATCTTAGGAAAAGTGGATACCCCCCACAACAATAAAAAAACGGATACAAACATGTAAATGTAATCGCCTCCCAAAAGAAGTTTCTGATACTCTCTCCACCAGATATTTCAGCAGAAATGATCACTGTCCCAAGAACACTCACGATCTTTTGAACCTAAAATATAAAGGTTTATAAAAATCATTGCGTGGAGTTATTTTGGTAAATATGTAGTAGCGGCGTAAATTATTTGCCAGACAAAAATATTTAAAAATATTTATTATTATATAAAACACATGGGTAATCATTATTCGAGGCCGCTATGTTGCTTTTAAAAGTTGACCTTGCTAACGTTTGGCAGATTGGCCAATTTAAGCTCTTTCATGAACTTGCTTTTTGGTTGCCATATTTTTTTGTAATGAAAGAACGAAAAAAGGAAAAATTTGGGCTTAAAAAAGACAATCTGCCCAATCAAAAAAAGGCCAAATTTTAAACGTGCAAGTAATTTAATCTAATAAAAAATGATAACATAACATAAAACTGCTGTTTTTTTTGTTTTATTCCAGCTTATGGTTATTGCATTTTATATTAAAAAATAGTTTTTACAACTTTTTGTCGGTCAAATAATTTACGCTGCTAAACTACACATTCACCTTTATTTTTTGTAAGGATACTTTTTTACTGGCTTTTTTATGTAAATAAAGGAAATTTTATAGTTGCTTTTTTAGGAGAGGGGCTTTTCGATTTGCTTTTTAGTTGTCGTTTTATGTTTCTAATGTAATGCCCCCCCCCCAAATATTAAATTAGTCATATTTTAGGCTTTTATATTTAATAAATTGACAGGTGAAAGTAGAGAATTGTCTCATAAAATAATTACATTTATCGGTATTTAATTTTTCTACTGTAATCACCCCCCGACCATAACAAAACAAATTTTATTTGTCAGATTTTACCGTACCCCTCAATTGCCAAACTTGAAAATATGCTAAAGGTGACATATCTCGTTGAACGCTTGGTGGCCAAATAAATGGGTGCTCATTTTACGTTAAAGTTATATAGAAAATGATCCCCCACTCTAATATGTTAATTTATTTTTATCCAAAATTTCTTCTCTCATCATATTTATGAAGGCTGTTTTAATGTATTAGACTTAAAAAGAGATCTCCATTTTTTAGGAGTTAAACGGCGCTGGGTCACGTCGTATAAGGTTGCCTTTCTAATTAAAAAAATGAGTTTGTAATCGATGAATTTAACACGAAAACAGAAAAAGGTGTAAATTTTGGAATTTTGAGTGGGCGCAGTAGATCTTCATTTTTTAAAGGTACTAACCTACGCTGAATTACGTTTTTTTTTTTAATTTACCGATTTCTGTATTGTCGTAAGGAATAAAATAAAACGAACAAATGAAATTGTTTCAGTTTTTTCGGTAGTTTTTTCTAATATTAAAAAAAAAATTAAAATTAAACATTTTTCTATCTACATGGAATTATTTTTCCAGCTAGAATCTTAATGAGATTACCAAATGATATTTGGTAAACGTTTTTTTATGGATAGCATCTGGGGGCAAATAACTCGAAAAGAAATAAAAAAAACCTAGGTCGCTGTCGGAAATATTAATTCCAATAAAAATTTAATAAAATATATTATCAATATAAGTGTTGTTTAAAACGTATTAAATAACGATTTTAAATATAAAATTCAAAGTAATTATTTCGCTAAGAACATTTACAAAGACACCGCTATTTATTAAAATCAATTTATGTTAATGTCATATGCAAATAAGGTGATCTCTTAATTGGATATTTTTCCAAGTACCGTTCTATATATAGAAATAAATGGCATATTAAAGTAAGGCACGTTTCGTATATATTAATGAAATTGTGAACAAACAGAGAAACAAATAGACAGGAATAAGAATATATATATATATATATATATATATATATATATATATATATATATATATATATGTGTGTGTATAAAGATTTGAATAACACCGAACCTAGTGCCGTTATTAATTGTTGAACGTTTACGAGAGTTTTTGTTTCTTTCTATAGTTTATGCATAAACCCGTACAAAGAATCTTTCAACAAGGAGGAAAAAAATACACTTCTAAAGTATATTTCTCCTAAGATGTAATTGTATGTTTAACAAACATAAATTGGATAAAAAGGGTTAATAATGGATGGGACAGAAAAAAACGTCTTTCAGCCAGCCCTTTTCAAGCTTAATGTTGGTAACAGTGGAGAAAACAGCGTTTAAAAACGTGGCAAAAAAACAATAACATAAATTATTAGCGAGTGTAAAAAATTGTATTGGGAATATGAGAAAAGGAAACAGTCACAACGAATACCCATATGTTCCGGATTAGGGGTATACCCTCTTTGTTTACAAAGAGATGGTTGGCGTAAATTAATGGATACTGCCTCGAGGATTTTTAAATGAATTCTCGAGCGCGCTCTGTGTAAAGCCGAGAAAGTTATACCAATGTATCCGTCAGTGCAGATGTGGCACTGTAATAAATGTTAACCAATGGTCGACTTATGTGCTTATAAACGCCCGGACGTTGGCCACTTTTTGTGCCTACGTATCGAGGAGGGGCATGTTGGGAAATTCTATATATATTTGCATACACACACAACACACACATACACATCTATCTATCTATCTATCTATCTATCTATCTATCTATCTTGTAGATAACTACTTGTAAACTTACAAACATATATGTTTGGGACTGACATTGTCATCAATATGTAACATGGCAATTACTTAACCGCATCGGACATTAACCTATTTCATAATGTGCATTGTAAACTGGTATTCAACAAGTGGGTTACCGTATTTCATTTTTAAAATGTAAACAACGTTACTTGTGATCACAACCTTCATCATGTCACGCGCAGCGACGAGTTCTCTCACGTTAAAATCAAACGGACGAAGTTTAAATGCTAATTTGTTTTTTCCTTTAACTATTATGGCACAGGACAGAAAAATAGTCTGAAGAAAGCGTTTCATGCCGAAATAGTGATTTAAAACAAATGTGTGTTCCTTTCTCAAAATCCTTGCCTTGATTTTTTGCTTATAAACGTTCAACATACACATGTTAATATTCATGTTTCATTATATATTGTGAGAAATTCCAGTTACACTGTCATTTTCATATTTTATGCCGCCTACGCACATTTTTTGTAGGCATCCTGTGATTGGTTAATTTGTGTAGGCCAAGGTAATTACTTGGCATATTTTTTGTTAACATCCTTTTTTTTTTTAGTCGAAGAAAACCTCGGGCATGTGCGACACTCACAAAAAGTCGGCTCCGAGAAGATTGTCTTATCGAGAATGGAACCGCAACAATTTCTTCATGTTTATATCACCTAAATGTTTGGTGAAAAAGGACTTGGGATCCCTACAGGCAGCGACACCTTTATATTTTGTCGGAGATATCCCAATTAGAGAATGGCATAATTTGAACATTTTAATCATGTTTATACCACCTAAATGTTTGAACTTTTCTCAATTCAATTAGGGTAACAAGGGACTCGATTTATGCCAAATTCAAGGCACCAGAACTCTTGCCGAGCGCACCATGAATTATCATGGACATTTTCGACGGAAAACAACACTACCACTTCGACAGAAGTAGTTAAGTACTGTCTCCCAAGTTGGGAGGCAAAACTGACCCATCGTTTGTAAGGACTTTACTTTGATGTTATAACTGACTAAAATTTAAGTTTAAATGTATGGTTTTGTAACTGTGGAATAATTTCTGCCTCGTCCAGGGTGTATTGAATTATTGATATTAATTTCTCACTATATATATATATATATATATATATATATATATATATATATATATATACATATATGCATATATATATACATATATGCATATATATATATACATATATGCATATATATATATATACATATATGCATATATATATACATATATATATATATATATATATATATATATATATGCATATATAATATTTTTACTAATATAGACAAATAGTACATTGCCCCTACACTTAAAATGCATATTTAAGACAAGTGGTCGCTTCAGACCGAAAACCTTCTTTACGCGACTTAATAAAGCTCGTCTCCTGTGAGGAAACATAGTTTTTCAATTTAGGAATAGAGAAGATATAAAAAAAAAACCCAAAAAACGTTAAATTCAGAAGGAGGAGGTGGGGTATAAGTGATATTTTTAAAGCTTAGACATTGAAGGAAATCAGGGATATACGGCAAGAGAAGAAAAAAAGAAAGAAAGAAAGAAAAAAGAAGAAGAAATAAAAAGAAGAGAAAAACGATGAGTGAAGGTATCCAAAAAACGGCTAGTGAAGAATTCCGCATCAGGAATAAGTGAAGAAGGAATGGAACACAATTGAGTGGCATATGAAAGAGAGGAGGGAGGTGTTAAAACAAAGTTTTTTTTTCTAAAGAAAAATATTGAGAAAGGAAACAGATAAATTATCAGAGAGCATGCAGAAAGATAAATGTGTACACTAGGACAGTATTTTAAACATATGCGGACACGCATATACGTATACGTATATAACGACAGTACATACATATACATGTGCGATACTATGGAAATATATCCATTACAACTTTTTAAGTATCGAAGTGTGCAAATAGTAATAGTTATATTTTCATCGGTCTAGCTAAAATAAGTAATATTTACCATGACGAAATTTAATATTTAAATTTTTTAAGTTGCTACTTATATTTTTATCTATCTACCAAAAATAAGTAATATTTACAACGATTATTTTTTTAAATGCAATCTCAAAATTAAAAGTAAAGAATAAAAGAATAAATCTTCCGGCAATGTTTAGCTAGAAATTGTGTTAAAAATAAGTATGTTAAAAAAATTATTTTAAAAAAAGAATTAATTCACGAGTTTTCCCTCCGGAATACTTTTACTTTGGCATATATATATATATATATATATATATATATATATATATATATATATATATATATATATATATATATATATATATATATAATGACTCTGTATATATATATATATATATATATATATATATATATATATATATATATATATGTCTCTGTGTATATATGTACGTCTCTGTGTGTGTGTGTATATATATATATATATATATATATATATATATATATATATCTGTGTGTATAGATGCATATGTATATATATATATGTATGTATATATATATATATATATATATATATATATATATATATATGATTCTATTGCGGGTAAGCATATTTTTGACTACGCTGTAATACACTCTGAAACAGAGACTCCGTTCTACTGGAAAATTATTCTTGAGTTTTCTTTAATAATATTCCCTTGCATATAGGCTAAGCAATTTGGAACTCAATAAATTATATCGATTTTTTTCTTATTTTAATATCATCCATCGAATTTATTTTTCATGGGAAAAGTATTTTCATTTTTTCCATTCGCGTGTGGATAAGAGGCGCAATTTAAGGAACAGGCCATCGCTACCGAATCAGAAAAGTCTGCTATTTTTAAAACCCTTTTCACTTGTTTTTTATCACGTCAAATTAATATTTTTTTTTAACTTGGCTGCACTGTCTTCGCATTCTATTAGAGAATTTTTCGTTACATTTTGAAACCACATATATTAGTGCTCGTATTTTATTTAACCTACATCAATACCTTCCGGAAAAATATAATTATGTATATTTTTAAAGTTGAATGCACCGTATGTTATTATATTTTATTATGATATTGAGTAAAATGTTTTTTTTTTTCATGTTGAAACTCCGAACTCTCCAGCTAATCGACATGCAATAGCCCCCTTATCGTAATCGTTCGTAATTTTAACCGCTAGGCTGCAATGTGTGATGCTTCACCAGTGATTATGGTGGTTGAGCCGTATTTTCATTTGGGGCCTGACTTTATTAATCTTTAGGTCGTCGAGACCCGATTCGATCAGTCAGTTTGTCAAAAATTATGCATCCTATAGGTTTGCTTTTCAGGTGCTTCCGATTTTAACCTGGTCGAATGCAGATGAAAAATATTTTTACAGACATACAAATACGCACACACTAATACACATACACATTTTATTTATACAATACACTAAAAGGCGGCCCTGCGTTAGTTGCAAATTTTATATTTTACTGAATGCTGATTTCTTATTTGATTTATACAAATAGCGTAGGTATGAAACGTAACATTTAATTTCTTGCAAAATAAAGTAAAATAAACAGAAATGAACTAAGATATGTGCATGCGAATGTTGCATTGTTTCCAAACAGTCCAATCCTTTATGTAGAAATACTCGAGTTGAGATCGAAACGAAAACCTTAAGACAGTTACGAAATTAACGATAATCAGTAGGCCAGTTTGAAACGATGTTGAACTGAATACCCTATATACAAAATTTCAATTGGGTAGATTAAACATGCGTCGGGTCTATAGGTTTGGAATTGTCCTCACACAGGGTTTAACTTTCATAGATCAATACGTAGATAAGGTACAGCAAATGTAAAATACGGCTGATTACTATATACATATATATATATATATGTGTGTGTGTGTGTTTATTTGTTTTTGTTAGCGATACTTTCTTGAATGAATTCAAGTATTTATACGAAAGTGCATTTATACCTAAATGCTTGTTGGGAATAAGTTTCCCTTTGAGCAAATTGGTACCCCCTAAATTTAGGGGGTACCAATTTGCTCAAAGGGAAACTTATTCCCAACAGGCATGGGATAGGTGTTAGTCTAGTGGCACTGATGAGTTGTGAAACAACGAAACATGACTGTATGTCGATGACTAAAATATATTTTATAAAGCTCCCCTCTTCGGTAGAGCACTATCGTAAATTATCTTACTCGCTACTTAATTTAGCTGAAATAATGCGAAGCTCGCGGTTTGTTTACAAACAAACGTTTGAGCCCTCTACGAGTGGCGGACGGATGTTTATTTAAATAGACATTCGGACAGTTTAATTTCGGCCACCGATTCCGTAGTCAGGGGGTAGGACTGCCGACTGTCATCACGACGGTTCTAGGTTCGATCCTCGGCTTGGGAGAAGTGCTAGTCTTGCGGCACTGATGAGTTGTGAAACAACGAAACAGGTCTGTATGTCGATGACTAAAATATATTTTATAAAGCTCCCCTCTTCGGTAGAGCACTATCGTAAATTTTCTTACTCGCTACTTAATTTAGCTGAAATAATGTGAAGCTCGCGGTTTGTTTACAAACATACGTTTGAGCCCTCTACGAGTGGCGGAGGATGTTTATTTAAATAGACATTCGGACAGTTTTATTTCGGTCACCGATTCCGTAGTCAGGGGGTAGGACTGCCGACTGTCATCACGACGGTTCTAGGTTCGATCCTCGGCTTGGGAGAGGTGTTAGTCTAGCGGCACTGATGAGTTGTGAAACAACGAAACAGGTCTGTATGTCGATGACTAAAATATATTTTATAAAGCTCCCCTCTTCGGTAGAGCACTATCGTAAATTATCTTACTCGCTACTTAATTTAGCTGAAATAATGCGAGTCTCGCGATTTGTTTACAAAAAAAACGTTTGAGCCCTCTACGAGTAGCGGACGGATGTTTATTTAAATAGACGTTCGGACAGTTTAATTTCGGCCACCGATTCCGTAGTCAGGGGGTAGGACTGCCGACTGTCATCACGACGGTTCTAGGTTCGATCCTCGGCTTGGGAGAGGTGTTAGTCTAGCGGCACTGATGAGTTGTGAAACAACTAAACAGGTCTGTATGTCGATGACTAAAATATATTTTATAAAGCCCCCCCCCTCCGGTAGAGCACTATCGTAAATTATCTTATTCTCTACTTAATTTAGCTTAAATAATGCGAAGCTCGCGGTTTGTTTACAAACACACGTTTGATCCCTCTACGAGTGGCGGACGGATGTTTATTTCGGACAGTTTAATTTCGGCCACCGATTCCGTAGTCAGGAGGTAGGACTTGGTAGACTTGGGAGAGGTGTTAGTCTAGCGGCACTGATGAGTTGTGAAACAACGAAACAGGTCTGTATGCCGATGACTAAAATATATTTTATATATATATATATATATATATATATATATATATATATATATATATATATATACAAACACGGGCAAAACAACATAATTTCATATGCACATTATCTGTGTTCCGCTATATCCCATTCGCGTTTTAGGTGAATTTATGAAATGAACTGGTGCCATTATATGCTCTGGAATGTATAACATTAAGTATCATCTCGAGTGTTAGTAAATTTACTAGAATCCCCACTTTTCTTTTATACCAGCTGCTTCTGTTATGCCAGTAATCAGCCTATTAAATGATAAGTTCAGGGCTATGTTTTGGTCAATTAATAACATTATATTAATCCGTTTATACCTGATCGATTTATTACATTCAATTGATCATATGTGATTTCCTGTTCATCGTTTCTTTTCTTACCCAAAGTACAATCTAAAAAAAATGGTAACCCAGATAGAGAAAGCAACAATTTATATACAGCGATGTATTTAATCGTATTTTGCTATAAGCAATTCCGCTTTTAAAAACCGGAGAGATTTCCGACGTTCTCCCAAATGAAATAATTGCTCGTTCCAATATTTTCTTCTATTTTTTTGGTCATAAATGGATTTTGGCATAGCGGGAAGTCAAAGTATATTTTGCATCATTCAATACGTGCTGATGTGGAAAGTGGAAACAGTACAGGCGAGGATTTGTCAAATGACAGGAAGTATACCGCTGTTGTGTGGGGAGAATGTAGCATTTATTTACAAAAAAATTGTTAGCCCTGCACTCAAATTGAACAATACATTCTAGTTATTTGATAACGGATAAAATATATTATTGACTAGTTTTTTAAGTTCATTTACTTGAATGGTATGACTACCTGCGAAGCAACCGAATATTTTACATTCTTATATATACATATATTTTACATCCTTATATATATATATTATATATATATATATATATATATATATATATATATATATATTCATCGATGCTTCCGTTCACTATTTATTATAATTTTGTTTAACTATAATTTTGTTTTACATATTTGCCTTACAAGCATTTTGTCTGTAAATCAAACCAATTTTTATTCGATATATATCGTGAACATTTTCGAGGCTTGCCGAATACTTATCAGTTGACAAAAGGAAATACACGTCAAAGCTAATTAAACACAAATAATTTCAAAATATATTCAGAAAAGTAAATTTTCATGATCCAAGAGATAAGGATGGGGATGTAAAGGTGCGTAAAAGAAAGAAAAAAACAACAGAGGTATAAAAAGCAGATTACTACAAAATAAATAGAAAAGGAAATACGGTGAGGGACAGTATATTAAATAGACCTGAAAGCATGTGGAGATATCACGTGAGATATGCGATTTTAGCAAAAAAAAAATGTGTATAAAAGACTAACATCAATGAACGGAATTTCTCCATAGATGATTGAATTTTTTTAGAGGCACATAGTGCCCTCATTATCAACAATGCCTTCCGTAATATAGTCCTAGCATTCGTTTTTTTAATTTTGCCTAATTGTTTTTTTTTTCAGATTTTCAAAGGCTGTTCCATGTGTTTCTGCGATTATTGGCATCATATATACATTCGAAATATAGCATATATTTTATATATATATTTACCAATTCACTGTTTGTTCTATGTTTTAAAGTTTCTTTGATCAATAACTCAACAGGTTTTTAGTCGCGTACAAGCGACTCTATAAGTTACTCCGTCGGTCCGTCGGTCGGTCAATCGGTTGGTCGGTCGGTCGGTCTGTCGGTCTGTCCGTAACACTTTTGTGCTTGGCCTTTTTGGTTAAGATCAAAGGTCTGTTGTTGATAGATGCTGTTCTTAGCTTTTTAAGCTTTTCTTGGCTTTTTGGCCTAGATCAAGATGTATCTGTTCTTACTACATGTTGTACTTATGTTTGTAACTTTATGATATAAAGTGGTGGGGTCACTTTACTGTATTAATTTAATGTAAAATGATCACCCACTTTACAACCAGTCAGTCTTAAAACCATTCAAGTCATTCTCCAGATCATTCAAGTTGGTTTTGAAGGATTCCAGTTATTTTTGAAGCATTCAAGTAATTCTTAAGGTCATTCAATTCATCCTAAAGTTCATTAAAGTCATTCTAAGTCATTTACTTTTTATTTATTTAAGTCATTTCAGCCCATTTTTCGGCCATTTCAGTCTTAAGTTTTATACTTAAGAATTTCATGTAAATCCTACATTCACGCATTCATTCATTACACGAGAATAAGCGACAAATGGCTATCGGTATGTTACATCGTAAAATGTACGTTTTTTCCTTGGTAGTCACTATAAATATAGGCTCAAAGACCATTCTATAATAATGATTAATAAGTGTTAGATACATGGTGAGACAACATGGTAGAACATAGTTAGAGCTTACTTATTAAATATGGCAGCTCAACAAGTACATTTTCTAAATTAAATTTCAAAAGAACTATGTGGTACGTAGCGTAATTCTTACGGAATTTAGTCCCACAGACGGACAGTTCTATGAGAGAACATCTGCTCTAGGAACTTTCGTTTTGTTTTAGGCACAGGTAAAGTGTGAGAAAATAGTGCCGGCGGTTGCTCTATGTAAGCAAGAACTTGTTACGAACGTTTAAAATTGGGAACCATAGTCGAGAACTTACAATAAATGTAATAATAAAGAATAGATAACCTTACAGTGTTTCTTTTGTTAGAAAAAGTGGATGTAGACATTGGATAATTTCCTTATTCACTAAGTTTTGTAGCCCCCTGTGCTTATGACTAATACAAAAAATGGTAGTCTAATGAGCTTCTTTGTAGGTATGTTAACTAAGCTATATCTTCCGGCATATTTAAATCTTTACTGTACAGTAATTCATATCACTACGAAAGTAGTAAGAAAAAAAAACAAAGTCGGTTACTACGAATTAAAAAAATATATATTCCATCAAATTTGAACCATTTTTATGGGATATATTTTAGTAAATAATTGGAAATAAATCACTGACATTTATGCATCTATGTTACCGCACAGAAATGATAACATTATTTTAAAAACCATTCTAAATATAGAGAGAAGAGGGTATTTAATAACTATGTTATATGTTCACTGAACAATTTGATAAAAACCTATCGTAAAAATCAAACTTAACTTGTAAATACTATACTAAATAGCGTAGTTACATAAATGCACAAACACTCAAAGTAGTCGTTTGTTTTATTTAATTTTATTTACAGTGAAATTATGTATATAGGCGTGTAATATGTTAAACTAAACTACAGATTGGACGTAAATATATATAACATTTTTATTAAGGTCACATAATGAACAAATAATAATTTTAATTTTAAATTTTTATATATCATATAAGCTTTTATAGATGTATTAAATTTTCTGGGGCTGATCATTTGCATTTTAATAAATACTCATGTGTTTACTGCATTAAAGAATTCGAAATATGTAAAAATATTTGTAGTTAAATGTTTTAAAAGTGCAGTAAGTAAGATGTCCACAATAGATAAAAAAAACAACAAAAAACAAGTACATTACTAAGAATTACAAAATATTCTATTAATTATTAACTTTGGTTTGGATTTCTCTTGAGGAAATATGTCGGAATAAAATATGATGGTACTTACGCATCTATATTACCGCACTGAACAAATATGTCATTTTAAAAAAATCATTCTTGATATGTGAAGTGGAGGGTGTATTTGTAACTATTTTGTAATTTTATCTATCAATTAATAAACAAAAATATCGTGAGAATTAAACTTTACTGATTTTGTTTTTCTTTAATTTGGTTTAGTGCACAATAATTTAGATCAGTATTTTATCGGTTAAAATAAAATTTATCACACAAAAAAGCAAATAATAATCTTCCTTTTTAAATTAAATTAAAATTTATTTTCGTATTTTTATATTTTTATAAGTTCATAAAATTTATCTTGAATATTAATACACTTGAATAGAAAGCTTAAACCGTCCGTTGTTTTTTTTCTGAGTCTTCATTAATAAGCATTTTTTTTATCCAATCAGAATGGGGTTGGTTTTCTCCTTATCCAATCAGAATAGGATCCGGATTTTTTTTCAAAACATCGACACCAATTTTATTTTGTTTTATTATTAATCAAATGCTATAAGCTATTCAGAATAAATATTCCTCTTCCATTTTAAGTGACGCCAGGATAATAAAAGTCAGACCGAAGTAGCGACAATAGTAGTAGTAATAAAATAATAGTGGCCTTCTATGAATGTTATCTAAATGAAAAGGCATTTTCCTACCTTATATATAATTAGCCTCTGTTGTGAACAAAAACACAAGTATGAATTAGATGACAACTATGCAGAAACTTGCAACTCTTTATCTTAAATACAGAACAGTTAATTTTATAGTAAAGACGGGATAAATGTCAAATATCGCACCATTATAGACAAAAGTCAATTGTAAGTTATATATCGTATTTGTTGAAACACAATACAGCAAATTAATTAAGATGCCACATTTAAAACATAAACCAATTTTAATATTAAATAATATCTTAGCATGGATCGTGTGTGATAACCATGTATAAACCACTCTCTTACGTATAATAACGTTAATCAGCTCATATTTAGTATACGACGACATGTAAATCCAGCTGGTTTATCATTTCAAGCGTTGTCTTTCAATATCATAATCTCGACTTTTTTTTATTTTTAGGAATTCAATCATTGTTGCAAGTGATATTTTCTACGTCCAATATCGAAATCACTTTATTTCTGTCCACAGTCTATATAACATTTCGATTAAAATAGTACCAAGATGAAAGGATTGATAATAAGACCACAATCAAATTAGAAATAGAGGGAAATATACACATTTCATCTCCTGCATCAGCTGATGCTGTCATATAAACACGTCGAGAAAATTACCAAAGAAAGAATTTAAAAAATAAAACTCAAAAGATGTAAGTTGAGAAACGCTTTTCCTGGACTAAAAGAGACGGAGTGATTCATTTAATTATAATAATTGGAATTATAGACCAACGGTAAAAAGGTATCGCACCATGGCGAATGACTACTACAAACATAACTATATTGACTAAATATGCACCCTCACACACACACACACACACACACACACGCACACACACACACACACATATATATATATATATGTATGTGTGTGTGTATTTACACACATATATATGTATATATGTATATATATATATGAGGGTGCATATATTTAGTCAACACAGTTATGTTTGTAGTAGTCATTCGCGTGCGTGTTTGTGTGTGTGTTTGTGTGTGTGTGTGTGTGTGTGTGTGTGTGTGTGGACTGCTAGCCAGTCCATTATTGCTCTCGTCTTTGACGATCGGACGATTCTATCTTTTAAAATAGGAATAAAAGGTGAATGTGTACATCTACCTATCTATCTATTTTTCAATTAATCTCTCTCTCTATCTCTTTCTCTCTCACTTTATATATATATATATATATATATTTATATATATATATATATAACTACTTCATTTACTCACATGAAATTAATATACGAAAGTATAGATTTATGCGTAAACTTTAAGTATTTACTTCAAAAGTGCTCAATACGTAGGTAGAGCTAGCTAGTAATTAATAAAATATATATGGCGATTAAACTACACTGCATATTCGGCGTTTCATCCACTCTAGGATTCGTCACGCTTATGCGCCAATTCTGTGCTTGTTTCTCGTTTTTATATGGTCCTCTTCTGTTGAGGATTTTTGTTAGCTAATCAGCTTTCTAGTATCCGCCGCGCCCTTCCTATCAGCTAATGGGCATGCATTTTATCGAACAAAGAATCTGCTTTAGAACAAGGTTAGTGGTTTAAGGCAGACCTTTTCCTTTTTAATATATAAATATACATATGTGTACATACATATATGCATATATATATATACATATATATATATACACATACATACATATTGAGTTCCCAAGAAAGCGGATATTGACCGGTAGTCGAATGGAAAATAATAAGACAAGCTACCACGTGTAGGCATTTAGACGACCCATGTAAATTATGCCTTCGTGAAAATTTGGCTATCCTGTACTTTAAAGAACCATAAACTCTATAAAACTGTAGAAGAGAAATAGCAAATAACTGTGTTCACAAAATAAAACTTACTCTATGATAGCGATAGAAAATAGCATAAAAACTAACAAAAACAATAGAAAATAAACAACAAATAAATTAAATAAACATGAATATACATAAACGATCACACATATATGTATGTAACTATATGTATATATATATATATATATATATATGTGCATATATATGTACACATATGTATATTTATGTATAAAAAAGGCAACGGTATGCCTTAAACCACTAACCTGGTTCTAAAACAGATCCTTTGTTCAATAAAATGTATGCCCATTGGCTGATAGGAAGGTGCGCAGTGGATACTAGAAAGCTGATTGGCTAACTAAATCCTCAACAGAAGAGGACTATATAAAAACGAGAAACAACCACAGAATTTGCGCATAAGCCTGACGAATGCTAGAGTAGATAGAACGCCAAATATTCAGTGTAGCTTAATCGCCATATATATTTTATGAATTTATATATATATATATATATATATATATATATATATATATATATATATATATATATATATATATATATATACTAGCTGTACCCGGCCACGCGTTGCCGTGGTTCAGTTTGTTAAAATGGAACACATTCCTCAAGAAAAATTGCATTTTGTTCGTTTATTTACTTTTATTTTTTTATTTGCAATTTTTTAATCAATAAAAGTTGTTATTTTTTCTCCCCCAAAAAGATTAATTTTTTACCATAAATTGTTAGATGAAAGTTGTTTTTTCAGGGAAACGTGGACTTTTTTTAAAGAACTTTGTCAGTAAACGTTTCTCTTTGAAAACGGATTTTTATTGTAAAAAGAACAGATGAATGTTTTACATGAACACTGTAAATAGTTATGTGAAAGTAGAGAAAAATTTGATTCTTTTTTTTTCAAGAGAATGTACAAATATTTTTTATTTTTAACAGATGTTCAGAAAAAACAGAAAAAAACACTTCTATCATTAATGATGCAAAAAAATAAAATGTTGATTTAGTGTTTCAACAAAATGCTTATAAATTACGATAAAACTTGCTGAGTGTGCGCTGTTTTACGGTTGTTGTAAAAATGGAACGGAAACTTAAATTTCGCTTGGTTTTAATCTTTCTTAATTTTTTAATTTTGCCCCCACCCCTCAAACGTATATAATCAAAACAGTAACATTCAACAATTGTACTTTATGTATATAAAACACAACATGTTTATTAAAAACAAGTTAATAACGAAAGAGAAATAATTCCATTTTTAAACGAAAAACCAGTTTGGTATATCTTTTTGTTATTTTTACATAAGTCCAGCTTACTATTCACATTGAAAATGTCGACATTAACAGGTTGTGGGGGTACGTTTACAAGGAATAAACACTCCAATCTAGTAGATGTATCAGAATTTTCGACACCCTTATCACGAAACTGCGAATAAAATATCGTAATTTCTCTTTTAAAAGTGGGTTGTTTATTTTCTTTATTGATTGTACTTCAAAAATATACTAATAAAGTTGTTTTAGAAGAAATAGAAATATTTTTTTTATTTTTTTAAAAACTAATGAATTTTACGAACTCAATATTTTTCAATTTTTAAACTTTAAAATCTATCAAAATTTTTCTATTGATTCTATTTTTACGATATTTTCAGGGTATATGTGAAATGTTATGCCCTTTCCAATAAACCGAATATAATATTTTAGACAAGCGTTTTTTTTTAATTCACGCTCCCCCCCATTTTCAAGTGTCTATTTAAAAGTAAATAATTAATTTACTCAGCAAAGTTTTATACATTACAAATTGAAGAGAAAAGGTCAATAAGTAATATATTCAAATTTAAAAGAAAAAAAAGTGTTTTTTAGAAATTTACCTGTAAAGATCGAAGTTTAACACCTGTTTTTTTAACCACGTTCTTGTGTTTTCTTTTGTTTTGTTTTTTATGAAACCCTGGTCTTTGCTCCTTTAATTCAAAAAATAGGGCTTGAATTACATTTATCGAGGAGTTATAAGCTTGGAAAGACAGGAGGTCGAATCATTAACGCCCCCCATTTTCAAGTGTCCATTAAAAAGAAAATAATTAATTTACTCACCAAACTTTTATATATCACAAATTGAAGAGAAAAGGTCAATAAGTAAGATATTAAAATTTCAAACAAAAAAAGCAGTGTTTTTTAGAAATTTACCTGTAAAGTTCGAAGATTTAGACCTATGTTTTTTAACCACGTTCTTGTTTTTCTTTTGTTTTTAATGAAACCCTGGTCCTTGTTCCTTTAGTTGAAAAAATAGGGATTGAATTACATTTGTCGAGGAGTTATAAGCTTGGAAAGACAGGAGGTCGAATAATTCACGCCTCT
This sequence comes from Euprymna scolopes, assembly GCF_053919585.1. Taxonomy (NCBI): domain Eukaryota; kingdom Metazoa; phylum Mollusca; class Cephalopoda; order Sepiida; family Sepiolidae; genus Euprymna; species Euprymna scolopes. The sequence goes on from NC_136501.1 coordinate 69,956,158, forward strand.
CATTTTCAAGTGCCTATTAAAAAGTAAATAATTAATTTACTCACCAAAGTTTTATATATCACAAATTGAAGAGAAAAGGTCAATAAGTAATATAATCAAATTTAAAACAAAAAAGTAGTGTTTTTTTTTAGAAATTTACCAGTAAAGTCCGAAGCCTAAAACCTTTTTTTTTTTTTTTAAAAACACGTTGTTTTTTTTTTAATGAAACCTTGGCCCTTGCTCCCTTAATTGAAAACAATTAGGGCTTGAGTTACATTTTACGAGCAGTTATAAGCTTGGAAAAACGGGGTGGAATTATTCACTATTTTTCACGAAATTTCTGACACACCTACCAATCTACCCATGTTAAGAACGGCTTTCGGAATAGACACCGGTAACCTTGCCAGCAAACCCGAAAAGCTATAAAAGTTGATGTGTCGAATGTGAACGATGAGTTGGACATAATGTAAAAATGTACCGAATTTAAAAGGGAACGAAATTCAAATTTCCGTTCCATTTTTACAACAACCGTAAAGCAGAGCATTCTATGCAAATTTTACCAAACTTGCTGTATTAATGCTATTTTTCTTAAGAAAAAAAAATATTTAGGTTTGGCTATAAATTCCTAAACTCATTTAACCCTTAATTATTTAGGTGACTGAAATAGGAATCTAATTGAATCATTAATTTCCTGAATAGAATGCGAGAATTCATTTTTCTTTGAGTTATATAGAATTCATTAATACGGACTTTAGGGGCGTTTTTCGTAATATTACTGTAAAAATTATGTTTTATTGTTACAAATTACGATGCTTTAAAAAAAAGCAAAAATAAATTCTTGCGTTTTTTATTTACTCCTGAAAACTATACCTTTAGTAAAGGTATTTTTGTTTAAACAAAATAAAACATTTTCACTAAGAGTTAAGTAAAAAATAATTATTTCATTATATTTTGCGATCATTATTTGATAAATACTGCAATTTTCATTAAAGTTGGTTAATTTCCTGATTTTTGGTGAATTTTTATGTAAAGGGAGGGGTAAACAATGTTTATACACTTTACGCGTCGGCATTCATTTTGTTTGTACCTAAGATTTTTCGATGAATATTTAATAGGAAAGCGACCACGTGTGGTTAATTTATCAATAATCATGTGATTAAACCTATTGAAAATTCACCGATATTGTAAACACATTCTGTTTACATTAAGCCTGTAGTTTTTTTAGTGATGCAGTGTTGTCAACTGAGATTTAAAAAAAAACCGCGAGATCAGGAGAAAGAAATGTCCAGAAAATCGCTAGATTTTTAACTTTTATCATCTGAAATTTTCAAAAATCGCTAATTTCCCCCCAAAAAACTCCCTATTTTAACTTTCTACCATAAAAAATATAAATATAGTATATTCAATATATAAAATGTTCCGTGTTTTCTCACTATATGTTTCTAGAATTATATTGAAGCGGTTAGCTCCCGTATTTTATCAGCTAGTTTTACCTGTTTTTTTCAGAGAGGGTATTTTTTTGCAGGAAACAAATCATAAACTCAAACATTTTATGATATAGTTAAATTGAAATATACTTCAAATTAAACATCACAATAATGGTGTAACATATTTTGAAATTAGAAAAATAAAAAAAACAAAAAAACATTGTTTTAGCATGTTAAAAGTATTTAAGTCGGTAGATAATTAAATTCTACTGTATTGATATAATATTTTTTTGCTGTTGTTTCTTGCTTTTTACAATTTTCGACTAAATACTTCTAAATTTCGTATTCTAAACTAAACTTCGAAGGTTGGAATGCCCACCCCCAACCTAAAATGTAATTGGAAAAATCGATTTTATAGCGAGATTTAAGAATGGCTAGCCGAAAAAAAGGTTAAAAATAAAACAGATAATCAATAAATAATTGTTACCAAAGGCAATAAATGCTACTTTTTTACTTACATGAATGAATTTATTTTATGTTTTAAAGTATTTTCAAGCGCTTGCGGGTGTCTGGGTGCGAAATATCTCCAGATTTTCTAGAATTTCCCGCTAGATTGCTAGATAGAACGAAATCTCCAGATCTAGCGCGAAAACCGCTAAATTAGAAACACTGGTCACGTTACAGGAAGCGGTAAAAAAAAAGTGTCCCTAAATAAAAAAAATAGCCTATCGGTACAAAGAAACCCACCTCTTTATCATAGAAAAATTAAGTATAATGTTATAATTAAAAAGAAATATATAAAAACACACATGGATATAGTAAACATATTATACCAAAACGTGGAACCATCCGTCTAATGGTTTTTTTAGACTATTAATTGCGTACGAACCAAGAGTTACATTTTTATCTATCTATCTATCTATCTATCTATATATATATATATATATATATATATATACATATATATATATATAATATGAATCTGAATGTCTTTGTGTGTGTGTGTGTGTCTGTGTGTGTCTGTGTGTTTGTGTGGGTGTGCCTGGTAACGAATAGGTTACTATATGGGTGACTATTTAAAAAAAAACTGATAACATATAATGATAGATGATGTATCGAGACACAGGAATTGGTATGTTTGATCCTGCAGAAAGGTGGTTCATTAAAATTGTGGGGTCTGCGTTCGCGCCCGGCCCATAAAGTATGGAAACAAAAAAAAAAGAAAAAGAAAAAAGAAACGTTTACAAGTGTTTTTTTTTTAATATAGATGTACATGATAATACTTTGATAAGTATGTTTTTACTTAAATATTCGATGGTATAATTAAATTGTAGGTTATGCGTTCGCGCCTGATCTCCATAGAATGGAAATAGGCACCAAGTTAAATAACGACTTTTCATATCTATCTGCGTAAGTATACTTTGATAATTATATTTAAGTTTTAAGAAATATAGTATAAAAAAATTATGGGGTATTCGTTCGCGTCTGACCTCCATAGAATGGAAATATAAGTTAAACAAGGTTTATTTTGATATAGATCCACAGAATAATGTGATAAGTGTTTCAGCATGAAGAGGTATAGCATAATAACTTATAGGGTGTATACATATATTATTTTTACTTTCATCATATTTTGCTTAGGTTTTGATACCCGCAAATTCGAAGCTATCTCTGTACAACCCTTGCTTTTCATAATCTATCGTACTTTAATAAACCAGAGTCCATTTTCTGTAGACTGTTTTTGGTCCCGGTCAACCACGGGCACTTTTGCTAGTATATATATATATATATATATATATATATATATATATATATATATATATAGTCTGTTTATTATACAACATTGTAACAACATATATAGTCTGTTTATTGTAAACACTGTAGCAATAGGCATACATGTTCCAGTGGAGTCCCAAATCACAGGCAACACTTTATCAGACCAAATATGAATAGAATTTGAAACAGGTGTAAATATTATTTGGGTTTTTATAAGATATTTACGTGTAGTCTAACATCCTAGGAAGACTAGTTGTGTGCACTTTGTGAATGCACGCAGTAGGAGTTTTAATGTGTTGTTAGCGGAAGTGTTTACGCCATCGTTAATTGGAGTTTTAAGGTGAATCTTTTCGATTGATTGTTATTTATTGTCAATGATTTAAATTTTCCCATATCTTCAGTTGTGTCCATGGTTATCTATCTTTTATTGATTATTGTATTAATTCTAGAAGTTTAAGCCATGTTTAGATTCAGAACAGTTTCAGATGGTTCTTTGTTCTAAAAAAGTCTTGAGAGGTGACTTGTTTGCAGTAGACAGCACAGTTTCCGATGGCTCGTTGTTCTAAACAAATTTTGAGGGTGACTTCTTTGCACTAGACAGTTCCACAGAGCAAAATATTCTTACCGTGTCGAGACGGAAAAAAACCTGTGAAATTGCTACGGAAAAGTTTAATATTTATGGAGCAATTCTGGTTTCTGATTGGTTGGTAGCAGTACGTGAATTAATTCGATTCGTCGGTTTCTAGCAGCATCGTTCATCCATAGAACCGTCGGACTGTGTGGGATCATACCCCATTATAACACTCTTGTGATGGGATGTGTCTCCTAGCGGCTTCGGCTGCATGGAGACAGGATAGTACAGGTCGAGGATTCGTCATTTGACACGCAGCCCAACAGATGAGGGGCCGGAAACCGGCCCAGCACCTTTTGGACTGAGGTACGCCGCCTGGGTACTACCTAGGAGGTCCACCCTCCCAGGCCTTGCCACCTGGCTTTCCGGTGGTGCAAGTTAATTGATTGTCGCCTGAGGCGCCCCTACCCGAGAATACCGACGGGGTGGCCAGGCAATTTTTGATGAGGCAAGAGTGCCCCTCCTTTAGGAGAGCTTGCCTATTTCCACCTTCCGGCCTAGTGCCACATTTTGGTGTGGTGGACACCAAATAAATAGTTACCCCATTATAACTCCAAAATATTGTAACATCCTCCCTATTTTTTATAATGGGGTATCCCTTGTGTTCGTTTTGTTCAAAAATAAATATATATATATATATATATATATATATATATATATATATTTAGATTCAATTATAAATATAAAACATTAGAAATCATTTGGATCTTATAATTTTAGCATGTAAAAAGACGCCATGTTTAATTGTGTTTGAATGTCATAACATATGTATGTGTACAGAGAAGATAAATAAACGAAATGGAAGGTATTTTAACCTTAAAAAGGGATGGGTATGCGAAAAAAGAAGTAATTTCTTAAACTTCATTATGCAGTTTTGTAAAAAGAGGAAAGAAAAGAAAAACATATACATATAAATAAATATACATAAAACATACATGAAATATGTACCCGGTTAAAGTTTTTGTTTTTTTTTTTTTGTTTTTATTGTTATTTTAGATGGAGTATTTTTGAAAAAGAGTGAAAACTAATATGCACAAAAAATAAATGTCAATAGTAATTTCTGCGCGTCTTAAGTATTTTGCGAAAAGGAAAATTACAAAGAGTTTTTTTTTGTTATTTCAGCAAAAGTATTAGTTACGCCTTAGTAGGTTAAAGTGTTAATACAAATAAAATGGATACAGTTTAACGTCTTGTCCAGGATTTTTTATATATAGGAATGTATATACATACAGAGCCGTGAAAAAATATTAAGTCGAATCCCCCAACAAGTTTGAGAAAAAACGTTGTACCTTTATTCTTGTTGCGGGTTTTGTGAATACATCAGCGATATTTTGTTCTGATGATATGTACTTCAACGTAATGAATTCCTTTTTCACCTCGTTTTTTATAAAATGCCATTTTATATCTAATTATCGTAATCAGTGCTAAGATTATACTTGCTTGATTATCACAATTAAATACTACGGGAATTTAAGTTTATTCTGGCTCTAAAATAGTATTTAGGATATTTTAAGGTAGAGTGATTCCTGGGTCGTGTGTGTGATCGCGATAAATTCTGATTCACACGTAGAGAGAGATCCAATATGTTGCTTTTTAGATTTCCATGAAATAATAGGCCCATTTTCTGAGAGTCTGAAACAATATCCAGATACACTCTTGCGATCTTCGTCGTTTGCCCAGTCTGAATCTTAAAAGGCTTCTAATTTTAGGGGATTTCTTGATTTTCTAAAAAATAAAAACTTCTGTTCCTTAGTTCCTTTTAAATAACCCAGGACTTGTTTAGCTCTGTTTAAATCCTTCATTGTCGCTCGTGATAATTTTCGTGACAGTTTTGTTACTGTATAGCATATGTCGGGCCTGGTTGCAGTCATTAAATATATGAGACTACCTATAATTTCGCTGTACTCTTTGTCATTTATTATTTCTGATTCTGTATGCATATATTTATTAATATCATTTTCGACCGGTGTGGAGCGTTTCTTGCACTCTCCCATTCCAAATTTTTATAGTATTTTGTCGATGTATCTCGATTGATTCATCGTAAGAAGTCCTTTACTTTGAGTAAATTCTATCCCCAGAAACCAGGATATTTTTCCGAGATCGGTCATTTGGAATCTTTTACTGAATTTGTTCTTAACATCAGTTAACATTATGTGACAATTTGATGCGAGTAAAATATCATCGACCCAAAAAAACCAAAATCAGTGTTTTATCGTCTTTGTGTTGGGTATATAAACAGCGCATTGTCTAAATTGTTGTTTAATAATATAATCATGGAATACTGTATTCAAAAACTGAGCACTCTGCTTTAGACCATATAATTACTTGTTAAGTCACCACACGCTATTTTTATTTTACATTATAAATCCCTTTGGAGGGCTAATATAAATTTCACGGCCTATTAGGGCATTCAAATATGCATGGTTTACGTCCATTTGTTGGATGTTTAGGTCATATTGTGACGCGATTTGCAGAAAAATTATGATTGTCGTTAGATTTGTGGTCGGGGAAAACGAAGAAAAATATTCTATACCGTAAATCTGAGAGTACCCTTTAGCAACAAATCCAGTTTTCTTCTGTTCTACGCCTGATGCTGTAGACCTATCTTGTAGAAATAACATGTTTATCTTTTGGGAGAGGCACTACCGTATATGTACCATTTTCGGTTAAGGCATCTATTTATTTTTTCATGGCAATTTTCCATTCATCACAATGCTCTGAATTAATTGCTTTGTTAAAGCTTTTTGGCGCATTTTCCATTGAATAGCAATAGTCGATTTGATAATCTTTTATATTGTCGCCCACAAAAAAATCAGATCGCCTTCTATTTCTTCTGGGGTATCTTTCGACTTCATCATCATCACCATTATCATCATCATGGTCCTCTTGTCTCCGTCATTTTTATTGTCTTCGTTTGTTTTAATTATTTGAGGGAATATAACTTCATCTTCTTCATATGACGGGTTTTCGGCTGTAACATTAAACGTGTCTGTGAATTTTACACATCGAATTCTTTTTATTTTAATAATATAATAATATTAAAATAGTCCTGGACAAGACTTTAAACTTTATCCATTTTATTTTTTTCTGGAAATATACTAAATTGGCTGGACTGTTTTTATCGTATCCAGAAATATACCTCTGTCGGCTTTAATATTCAATTTACTCTTTTTATCTATATATGCGAAGCAAGTTGAACCAAATACACGCATTCGGCTTAAATTTGTTTTTTACCACAGAAAGATTCATATGGGAGTTTAGATAGTGTTTTGTTAAAACACCTGCTGCGTATATAGGCTGCCGCCATAAGTGCGTATGTCCAGAGGTTTTTAGGGAGTTTTGATTCAATGAGTAGGCATCTTGCAATTTCAAAAAAGTGTTCGCCACTCACGTTCAGCGTTTGTGTGGCGATCTAGGAGCTGATGTTTCAGGCCTGATATGATGATTAATTAGTAAAAGTTTAAAGTCTTTATTGATGAATTCCGTACCGTTGTCAGAGCGAATACACTTGATTTCACCGTATGGAGCCATGTAGGCTAGATATTTCTTAGTTGCTAGCAGGGTATCAGATTTGTTCTATAAAAAGTAATCCTTTATTAAACCTGAATGGTTATCTACGAAATTCAACACATATCTATAATGTTCTCTGGCCATCGGTTCTACGGGACCGTTCAAGTCACAATGCACCATTGATAGGATTTTTTGGTCTTTTTGTCTGGAATCTTGCTTTGATAGGTTGCCTGTTGCCCTTGCGTACAGACGTCGCAGTTGAATTTTATTTATTTATTTATTTATTTATTTTGATATTTGTATTTTCATTCCATCAACTACAGTCGGCAACTTTTTGATATCAGGAATATTGCAGTCTCCAAGAATTTTATGCCATATCTGTAGATCATGGCGGGCGGTTTTCGATGGGACTACGCTATTTAAATAATATAGTCTTCCATTTTCTGTAATGTCGAATACAGTTCCATTCGGGTATACCAATTTTCATTTATTGGGGCTAAAGTTTATATTTGACCCTTGTTTTGTGGCAGCTTGTATAGAAAATATATTTTGTTTAAATTTTTGCGTTTTCTAGAATACAGAAACATTAAACGTACACGAAAATAAATATGTACGTTCGCTAACAGAGCTCTCTACATTTTTAATGGGGTCGCCATTTTTAGACCTGTATCTACATTGGAAACTCTTGTGATTAGGTCGTCCACAATTATAGCAACTAAATTTTGTACTTTTCTTAGGAGAACAATGGTGTTTGGCAAAGTTGCGGTTTTTATTCCTGGCATGGGTATAATTCATTTGTGGTGTTTTTATGTGTGTAATTTCTAATTTCATGCTATTTGTGGATTCGTTTTGTTTTCTGTGATCATTTTTTCAGTTTCTTCGTAACTTCTGAGTGCTACATTTAATTTAAGACAGTCATGGGTTTTTTATGGGTTATCACGGTGGTAAACGTCTTGAAATCACTCGATAATCCCTTAAGTACCATGGAAATTAACAGACTGTCACTTATAACTTCACCAGACATTTTTAAAGAATATGCAATCTTTTCGGCTCCTTTAATATTACCAGTAATAGTTTCGGCTTCCGTTCGTTTTAGAGAGGTCAGTTCAGTGTATAAAGAAATTATTTTGGGGTTTCCTTTTGATAAATAATGCTCTCTCAATATGTTCAATGCTTTGCAGCCATCGTCCAGGGATTCTCTCATTACGAGTTATAGACTTCGGTCATTTAAACACTGTATCAATTCCGCAAAGACAGTTGCGTTCTTTTCAATGAAGTCGGGTGTTTCTGTTTTCCGGTACTGTTTGAAGTACTTTTGTAGCTTTTGGATTCGTAGACAACCTAGAAATTTAACTGGCCACAATTCGAATTTTGATTCGGATCCATCGAAATAAAGACTACGCTGGACCCATAACCTCTAGAAGTGTAAGCCATGTTTAGTTTCAGAACAGTTTAAGGTGGTTCGTTGTTCTAAACAGGTATTGAGAGGTGACTGGTTTGCAGTAGACAGAACAGTTTCCGATGTTTTGTTGTTCTAAAATTTTGTAGAGGTGACTTCTTTGCAGTAGACAGTTCCACAGAGCAAAACCGTGTCGAGATTGAAAAACATGTTAAATTGCTACGGAAAAGGTTTAATATTTATGGAGCAATTCTGGTTTCTGATTGATTGGTAGCAGAACGTGAATTAATTCGATTAGTCAGTTCCTAGCAGCATCGTTTATTATTTAGAATCGTCCGATTGTGTGGGATCATACCCCATTATAAATCCAAAATATTGTAACATTAATTTTCTTTTCGAAATATGTTATTTTTATGCATCAATTTATTTATTTAGTTTTGCAGTTTTCGTTTTATATTCCTTATTGTTTTTAGTTTTCTCGTTTGCAGAGTAGTGATGAAGAGAAAGGAATTACTATTGAGAGTTGGGAGGTGTTAAAATTCTTTAAGTTCGGCGGCATGTCTTTGCTTTGATCTAAACTACTTATATATTCCCAGTGTCGCTACTTCATTTATATTAAGTTGTGTTGATTGCCATCCTTTCTTTACTTCTGCCGATTTCCTATGAATAATTGTTTTTTTTTATCTTTTGATATATATATATATATATATATATATATATATATATATATATATATATATACATTTCCAATTTTCAGTGTGTCTTTACATTAGCAGTAATTTGTTGCTACACATTCATGAGCATGTTGCGGTATTCTTGTATTTAGAAACTAGAGATCTCTTCAGGCAACAACACTTATTTACGAAAGCGGAATTCTCAATAAAAACCGAAAATCAACTTTCAGCAAAAAGATTTTTTAAACGGCTCATGCGGATGAAGGTTCAGCTGTGGGGAGAACAGGGTTGATTGATTGCGAATTTGTAAGTTTATTTATTTTCCTATTTGTTTATTCACTTATTTACCCGGGGTTTTATTTTTTAGCGAAGTAAAAAAGATTGAACTGTTTGAAATAATCAGTTTAGCAAGTAGTTTAAGGTGCTCAGGGCGTCAAAGGTTAATGTTTTGACAGGTATGAAACTGAGTTACCAATCAAGTTGCACCGAGAATTATGAAAACGGGACCGGGTCTGACGAGCCAAGGGTCCCAGTTTTAAAAACAACCTGATTTAATTGTAGTGAGTTGATTTTCGAGACGCCAAAGAGACAAGGCCGGTTGAAACACGTCTCACCATGAGCAGCTGACGGTTCCCATATAGATGCAGGGCAATTACAAGGCACAAATTTTGATTCACACCAGTTCTGCTGTGACGAAATAGCTTGGAGTGATTAAATATATATAAAACTTTCATTCATTTTTTATACCGTCTTAATAGCGTCTTTGTTAAAACGGCTTCTAGCTCTATCAAAGATACTCGACGAATCTCCCAGCTGGACCATCAGAGGATAAGCACATTGTGACGTGTATGCTATTTAATCTTCTCACCCATATGCACTCAAACTCAGAGACAAGATGAGTCTAGACCTGATAAAATGAGTAACTCCAACAGTGAAATAAAAGAAGGGAATATACAAGGAGATAAGAACATGAGACTATCATTCACACATTATAAAATATTATCTGTTTTCAAGATAATTTCTTTATCGTTCAAGTATTTTGATTTTGTTTTATTGTGGATAATGCTTTTTATTTGCTAATTGTACTTTTCAGCCAGAAGTATGATCATTTTAATATTTCAGACCAGGTTTAGTTTTTCGTAATCTTCCCTGGCTAAAAAAATTTCTTCAAAACCAGAATTACTTGCGAAACTTGTAACGTATATATTTTATTAGGTTGTGTTTGAGCATTAACGCAGTTTTGTTTAGTAAAACGAATTATTTTTTATAGAGCCTGTTTAATTTCACTTTATATATATTCAGACAATGATTTAACCGGACTCATATATATATATATATATATATATATTGCTCGTTTCTATCTACTTCTGGGTTCTGACTTTATCGTGAAAGGTGTATGTGAACGGGTATATATATATATATATATATATATATATATATATATATTATTATGTAGTAGTTTACTTAATTTAAAATGATTGCATATATTTTATCACATCTGTCCGTTTTGGATAAGGAGTCGAACCGTTAGCTATTTGATTTTTATGGATTTTTTTTCATATGCAGTTAAAAAGAAATGTTCTTACATTTTTTAATACTTTTATTACATATTTCTTCTTATCATAAGGGTTTTTGGTTTTTTATCATCTAAATGAGTTTTTGCTAAGTAATATCTATAAACATTGTATCCATCCTTTTGTGGAAAATGGCGGCTGCCACTTTTATTTCCTATTGAAACTGTGTATTGCTCTAATGTTTCATATGTAATGGTGGTATGCCTTCTTACAAACTGCAAATTTTTTTTTTGTTAGAAAATATTTCTGCATGAGTTGAAATTTGCGAAAAATTCTTTCGCTTTTCAAAAGACATAATTCATTTTCCTAAAACGCTCATAAAAACTGGTACACTAACCAGACAACTTTCTGATTTTATTAATTTTTCTTTAAATACACAGTAGATGATGACTAACGATTATAGTGGGTTTTTGTATAGCTTGCTTCTTTTCGGGTCGTTTTTACCACTTATCAATTATTTCTATCTACGCATAGAGGGTTGACATTTATTTCGAAAAACTAATATTAAATTTTCTTTTAACTTGAACTTTGTCATCGTATTATCGCGAAGCTTAATTGTCCTGGAATACTGTGAATTTAGCATGAAAAAAAAAACACTTTTAGTGTTATTTATTGCGTTGAAGGACACATTAAAGTACTTTGCACCATGAATTGTTATATGTTATTAATAAAAGTTCTTGCAATCTTTATTAATTATGTGTCGCATTTTATATTTTCCAAGGTAAAGCATGAATTATGCTTAAGTCCGATCTCTTTCCTACTTGAAATTTTGTGTGTATAATTGCGAGAGATATTAATGTATTTTTGTGAACTTCAGATGTGCATTGTTTAGCCGTTCGTAGTTTTTATTGCACTTTTACTCCCTCACCTGTTTGGTTCTACTTTCGGAGAAGTATGCATTTTTAAATTAACAACATGCCATGTTTTCTACAAGGACAAACTCTAGGTAAATGTAATTCACCACAGTCGTAAAACACATAGATTTGAATATATATTCGTTTTTTTTATTTTTAGGGTGGAGCGTTAATAATTTATATGTACATCTATAAATGTGAGAATGCATGTGAGGACAACTTTCAACATGTATAATCAAAGATTTTTTAAAACGACCCAGCATTTAGTATTTAAAATATTCAGACATATGGAAATAATTTTAAATAGGTGTTTATCTGAAAACAAAAGCTGTTACTTTGCCAAATTTAATATATATATGTATATATATACTTAGTGGTCATTGGGTTTTATTTGTATGTCAACTATATCACGATTGCGCATAGGCGATTCATTTACACGAGATATTCTTTACGTTAAGAATAAGTAAATAGGGAAACACTTTTTTTTTAAACAAGCTCAAGCTGATCAATGTTAGTATAGTTGGTTCCCTGTCTTTACATTTTGGTTTCAATCTCAGTTAATTTTTTTTTTTTACTTGCAAGAAGGTAACAGTTTTAAATAAACATATTACTTGCAGGCATACGTCTCAGTTTATTTCCCTTACTTTTTTACACCATTTTTAAGAAGTTACCGTCACATTATATGCTGAGCAACGCCGCGTACATCTATTATATATACGTTTCTTCTTTGTCATGTAACACATGGTAGCAGTAAAACGTAATGGTGTTTGCTAGTAGTTTTTTAAAGCTATTGGTTATTATTTTATTCAAATAATAAGTCTCATTTGACCGCTTGTACCAAATATCTCCTTATTTTGAATTAGTAAAAACAACGCCTTTAATTACGCATGGCCCCATGTACTAAAAACGGTATGAAATTTACTAACACTGATAATATTTGCGATGATCCTTGTGATATATTAAGCTTACTTATTCAAAATTTTCGAACACGCTTTTTTTTAAAATAGTTACTCAAACTTTATAATGTTTATGGTAAAACATCATCAGCGGTGGGTTTGCTTTGCAATTAAGGTTTCTAGATAGAATCAAGAAAGTTTTAGACTAAAGAATGTACTAGTCCGTATCTCTAACTCTGGAATATGTTTCCGATGTTTTTAGAAAACTAATTGTTAAAGGATCAATCTAAAAAATGTATGCCTGCAGACATTCGAACTTTTCTGCGAATGAATAAAGTTATCTGTGTGAGTCGATTACAATGAATGGATATTTTTATAGCAATTCTGCTCTTATTAATATCAATAATATTTCGGCAAGAATTAAATTAGATCATGTAAAACAGCATATTACTCTATAGTTCGTGTTTCCATTTATTATATAGAACTATAGATATAGTGGCAGCAGAAGTAATACAATATATATATATATATATATATATATATATATATTAATAGGTGTATATATCAAACAATTAAATAGGAGTACGAAGAAAATACTAGAGAAAATACAACATGAAACACACATTGATATGTAGATCGCCTTAAAATGCGAATAGAGCGTCGTGATCATTCGAGCAATGAGCTAAAAGCTAACGGTCCTATAAAGCATCTCAGCTGCAATGCATTCACGAATATCATTAACTCATAAAATTTTCAATTAAATACAAACAGATATAGTTTAAGCAATTATATGTAATTCATAATTTATGACAGCGGATATTGCAGCACAACAGGAGAGATAATAAAAATAAATAACACAAAACAGAAACTTCTTTTTCATGAAATAGCTCGGAAGTTAATTAAGCAACACGTAAAATTACATAATATATTATGTTGAATGTCACCGTTCCTGACAGAGCCAACCGTTTGACGGTGTGCGTAAAATAGTAGGCGCTTTGGCGTATATTTCTTTGTCAATAACGGCGAACCGCCTAAAATTAACATCATACAATAGATAAGCCGTGTTAGTTGCGTGCATGTCGCTGTTAGTCTCGGACATGCACCCGAAAAATAATGCCTTTTGTTGCAGCCGGTGTGCAGGACTGTTACTCACCCGGCGGTCAGTTGTGAAGAACATTGTTGAACAACAATATTTGGATAATTTTGCCCGTGTATGGAATTTTGTAAAATTACTTGTAAATTCTCGGATTCGCTGTAATATCCTGTACATAATGCACTAATATAAGATACAAGAGGAGGTACCTGGTGTTGTCCGCGTGTGGATATGTGTGTATGTGTGGAGAAGGGTTAAAATAACAGTAGGAAGACGAGGTGGAGACAGATTTTAAAAAGGAGAAGTAGAGGGGAAAACAATCAAAACAACAATAGGACGACCAAGTGAAGAGAGGGGTAAAAGAAAAGAATTTGGAGTAGCGGGGAGGTACCCCGCGTTATCCGTATGTGTGGGTTGTGTAGTAAGGAACCAGGTGAGAGAGAGAGAGGTGTTACAAAATCTGGATGTAGTGGGGGAATCAAAACAATAGTCGGCAGCCCATGTGGAAAGACGTGTTAAAAATGGTAGCAGCGAGGGTGAAGGAATCAAAACAACAATAGGTAGCCAGGGTGGAGAGAGGAATAAAAAAAAAGTGGTAGCAGGCAGGCTGGCTCGAACCCGTGACGCGATGGCGGAAAAGAAAGTGAAAAACAAATGTGACATCTTACCGATGCACAATCCTCCGAACGGAACTTCGGAACGTTTAAATTAAACAAAGTCAATCCAACCGATATGATGACTTGCAAAAATGTCGACGTCCAGAAAAAAGGACCCCTTCTTATAAAAAAAAAAGGTTCCGTCGTCACTGTCGAAAGATGTTGCGAGACATACAAAGTGTTACACACAGATTTGCCCTTTATATATATATATATATATATATATATATATATATATATATATAATGTGTGTGTTTGTGTGTCTCAAAACGGAATCAAGTAAATAAACAACCAATAAATCAAAACAATAGGATTTTACGCGGTACATATTGCAAAAATGAGCATGTAATTTTCCTATTGGAGTGTGGAACGAAATGACTGTAAACCTTATTTTAATTTGCTCCAGTGTTCTTTGCGATCAATCTATCATTACTTAATCAAATTGATGTTTTGTCATAATGAAGGCATTATCTTGAGGAGGAAATTCCACTAACATAGCAATCTGTTCTGCTTCCTGTTTCATGAAAGAATAATAAGGACTGAACAAGGAAAGAAAATTCGCAATTCTAAAAAAAAATCTATTTACACTTTTATTCGGATATTAAATAAACATACGACTTTACTCTCTGCGCGTAGTGTACATGAACTTTTACATGACGATGGGGTAAAATACATCTTTACTTTTATAAATTATATGAAGTAAATATTAGAGAGTAGATACACAGTCACACTTAAAGTATTAAATAACCTATATTTGTGTATGAAATAATTATAAATATCCATTTTAATGTTTCACATTTGCTGTCATTTTCAGAATATCCGATCATGTGGCAATTTTTTATTAATATTATAGCTATCTCTCTAAGCACATGTCACCGTATTTCACTTAAAATTTGCATTTTAACTCATTTTTGACAGAACTGATTTTTGGTAAATAATTATAATTATATTTTTCTGATGTTAGCTGTATATTATTGATTAGATAAATGTATTAGTTTATATGTCTTTGCAATAGTATCGCCACGACACTATGTGTCATGTATATGCATCTAAGCATATCTAAGTACAAAAATTATCTTAAAAGAAAAATGTATTTACATAAAGTACACTTATATAATTAAGAATACATAATTTTCATTTCAATTTTAGGTTAATAAAAATGAAATAAATAACACAAATACATATCACTTTATATAAATGCTGGGAATGAAAATATTAAAACAAAGATTTATAACAGAGCAGGTTAGAAGGATAGATTTAATTTCATTATATTGAAACACTCATTACCTCTACTTTGACTAATGTTTATAATGTAAGAATGAGCAATATGGAGCAGACTGCAGATACTAAGAAAACACTGTGCTGGCTGAAAAGTCTCTGCTGACACCCTTAACCGGTAGAGATTCTGTTTTTGCTTACTTGAGACTCAAAAAATGTGTTGATATTTTATTTGAATAATATACGAGGATAAACGTTAAATAAATATGTATTAACGAAAATACAGGAACACATGAAAATCAAGGAATATCTTTGCTCAACTGCTGAGCTAGTTTTGACGACAATACTATCTGATTGTCCGTCTCTGACCGACTTGGTAAACAGGTCCACGTTACCCGGAGATTACGTCATGGACAGAAGTGAATTCATGGAATTGGTAATTATTCAAGGCATTAGGTTTAGGTCCCAAACACTCTCTTCCGAAACTTCTTGTTCGTAAAAGCTGTTAGTACTTCTTTCATTTAGCATCGAACATTATTGGATCGGTGAACTTTTTTTCCGGACCCACTGTCGTTGTTCAGGTGCTGTTTGCGGATTTTCAAGAGAAAATGCCTCCAAAACAGTGTCGATAAGTTCTTCTTTAAACGGTGCTATATCGTTGGTGTCATATGCACGAGAACTGGTTTCGGTGACGCCTATTTGTATGCTTAGATCCCTGCACGATATATACCATATCACCGACTCGTTTACCGATCATACCCATATCCCAGAACATGTTATTTTTGTAACTTTTAAGAAAACTTCCTCTCCCAGCATAACACTTTTACTGGGTTCCAAAGGTGTCACTTGTTGTCTAGACTCTTTTTGTAAGAGTTTGTACAAAACAGATCTTACCTTCGGTAGTAACGTAGTTACCGCTGGTAAGGCTGTTGTTGGATTATTAAGGTTAGGTGTAATTCTATACACGTGTAAGAATTGTTGGACGGCTCCATCTGCTGGGCAAACTTGAACCTTATTCGGTTGTCTTTGGAGAGTGCCCAGAAAGCGTCCCGCTTGTCCCTTCGAGTCGATATAGGCTGATAATGGGGAGTGGTCATGTGTTTAGTTTGGAACATGTCGCAAAATCTTTTGGACTCTGCAGCGTGAGCTGAGTTCCATTGTCGCCACGATGCAGTCTACTACACCGAAACGAGCAAACAGTTCATGTAGGAAATTTCCTGGTGTCCGAATCGTCGGATTTTTGCTCTTTAATATTTCAGGCCACTTGTTGAAGCTATCGACTACGATGAAGTAATAGTAGTTGTCGGGTAGACCTGCAAAGTCGATCTGCAATCTAGACCACGGCTTGTCAGAGTTGGGCCAGGGTGTGAATGTAATGGTTGATCCTTTTGTAGATATGTCATAGTCTGTACACGAGTCTATCATCTCAATGATGGCTTTGTCCTTGTAAGACCAGTTGACGTAGTTTCTCATTAAGCTCTTCATTCCTATTTTTTCAGGGTGTCCTATGTGAAAATTCCTGCAGAATTCGTTGGTGGAGATTTTTTTGTGAATCACCGCATTTTCGCGATATAGTAAGACTTCATCGTAAAGCGAGAATACTTCAGGAATATTTTCGTCCTTCATGGTGATCATGTTTTTGATGTCGCACATAAAATCATCCGTATCTGCTTCTCTTTTTATTTCAGATATGCATACTGAAAGCACTCTAACTGCGTGTGGCCTATCGTTGGTCTTATTTCGCAGTAAATACGAAGATCAGCAATGATGAAATCCCTCCAAGGTTCCCTTTCCATAGGTATGAGTATAGATAGGCTATCATCATGGCTAATTTGTTTGGATGACAAATATACCAGTGTAAAATTATAATTCAGTAAGAGTGTACCCATCTCATCAGTCTATTTACAGTAAATGCCCAAAAGTCTTTATTGATCCGAAGATCGTAAGTAACGGCGTATGGTCAGTTTGCAACGTGAATTCTCTGCCATGTAAGCATCTATGAAATTCGTTACGACGAATACGATATTCGGTGCTTCATTTTCTATCTGCGAGAGCCGTATCCCTGATGGTAGTAGCAAACTGGATTCATGGGCAATGGTTTTTTTATCGTCATTACTTACATGAAGTATACGAGCTCTAACACGATATAAGCTTGCACCGCTCAGTACTTTTCGGCTTTAAATCACAGCGTATGAGAAAAAGTTCCGGCGTAAAAGTATCCATAACTTCCTAAAACACCGCTTGATATTCAGGCGTATTATACCAGGATTTTTTCTTAAGTCATTCGTTCAGTGGAACACACAAGTCATGCATGTTCCTTATGAAGACTTGGTAGTAGCCAGCCCCAGAAAGCTTTTGAGTGCTTTATGGCTTTTGTTCTCTCAGAGTCGAGGTGTCTACCATTTTAATCAGATATGTGACCTACATATTTTATCTCGTTCATTAGGAATTCCCTTTAAAACGAAGCGTTAATTTTTTTATAACCTCATGTATGTGTTTGCGATGCTCGCCTAAGAATTTAGGATATATTGCTTCTGCCGATAGGTTCTTTCCATATGTTTATTATATTCTTGGAACATCTTCAGACAGTCAATTTCTAAATCCATTTCTCACTCTGTAACAACATCTGACTTTGCATGGATCATCGTTTGTATGGATCGTTCATGCAGTGATACGAGTGAATTATCCATCCATCTACATAGTACTATTTTATTCAAAATTTTGTGACAAACTCAGCTTGTTATCTCTTTCGTATCTGCATAACATCAACTGATCGGGGGGGGGGGAATTTTTTACAACCTTTTTTTAAGGATAGATTTTTAACTCTTCCGACTTAAGGTTACTTATACTACAATCTAAACGGTGATGAAAACAAAAAAAAAATATATTCCAAAGATTTATTTTTAAAATTTACATTTTTATTAAATCAGGCTTTTTACACGTGATCAGACTTATAAGACCAGAGATAAAAATTCGATTAAATTGTACAAAAAGTGTATGAAAAGTGTATGAAATCATTCAAAATCATACTTAATAATGAGTTCTACCTCCGCTGTTTTGATGACTTCAAAAACTCTATGGGGTATGTTAGAAATAAGGGTTTCCATTCAGGTGCGGGGATCCTGCTTTAGTTTCTCAAGTGCTTTTTTTCTTGAATATTGTTTGCCATTTCGATAAACCTCTCTTGCCATCCATCCCAAAGCATTTTCAATTGGGTCTAAGTCCGGTGAGAATGCAGGATGTCCCAAAAGAATAACTGCATTTCTTGTAGAAAGCTTAAGATTCCTCTTGCAGTGTGAATTGCAGCATTATCCTGTTGGAATATCCATCCATCCCTACACAAACGATAAGCGTCCTTCATCAAAGATACTTTTTGTAGCATGCTAATATAACCAACTGCTGCCTTACGACCCTGCACTAACTCGAGATCAATCGACCCTCTGTAAGATAAAGCACCTCATACAATTATTGGACCTCCACCAATATTACGTGTCGAATACATTTCAGGGAACATGTTTATGTCATACCAATATCGCTGGAAACTATCAGGACCATCTAAAATGAATTTTTCTCTTCAGAAAACGGGACTTTTTTCCACTTCTCAACGTCTCAGGTTTGGTATACACGACTAAATCTGAAGCAGTTCACTTTGTTACTTAGAATCAACCGGGGAATTCGATTACTCTTTTTAGTTACCATGCCTTTTTGCATGTCGCCTAATGGTTATAGGACTGCAATTAGCATCTGTAACCGATTTAATTTGACTAGAAGAAAGCCTTCTGCCATTCATAGCAACCTGTCTGATTCTCCTACTCAATACATGATACATTTTTGGAGGCCTACCAAAGGATTAAGCTTTTCCATAATTTTAGTGCTCTTTAGAAAGTTGCAAGTAACAGTTTTACTGCGATTTACCTTCGCTGCTATGGCTCGCTGTGAAAAACCTTGCTTATGGAATCCTCAAATTCGGAAACGCTCAACTTCGCTTAGTTTTCTTGCTTTAGGCATGGTGACACCTTTACACAGTGATTGATATCTAACTGAACTAAAATCATAAGAATTATTATAAATCTAACAAGTTATACCTTTGGTTTATAATTTTGATAATGTGAAAAAAGCTTCATCTAATAAAAATGCAAATTTTTAAATGGAATGTTTGGAATGTACCTTTTAGATTTTTTCCATTACCTTTTATATTTTAATATTAGCACACTTAAGTCGAAAGAGTTTAAAATCTATCCTGAAAAAGGTTTCTTTTTAAAGCTTTTTAGATGGTCTTAAATTTGTGATCATATTATATATAATATATATATATATATATAATATATATTATATATATATTATATATATATATATATATATATATATTATGGAAGTGATTTTTTTTATATTCTCAGAAAGAATCAATGTTTTCTCAAGATTGTTGCATCATACTTTCTGAATACGATTCTGTACAGTTCATTACATTTACAGGTCCATCCCTGATAGATATCAAAGGTCTCTAGATAGCAATCGTCTCTATTTGTCTTTAGATATATCTTTATACACAAATGTAATAAGTTTCATTTTAATGCACTGTTTTCACGCATACCTACAATAATAGTGAGAGAGGGAGTTCCCTTGTTGAAAATGTTTTATGTATTTGTTGATTATATATCTTACGAGTGGAAGACATTAAGACTTATTGGAAACGTGAATGAATCTATAATTTTCTCAAACCTTCTTCTCGTTGCTTTATAGACAGTCTCATTTCTTGTCAAATTTGAATTTCTCTAATACATTCTTCGAGAATACACAGAAAAGATGGCAGATAATATCCAAATTCCGATGAACACATTCATATCTATATTTTTTCTAAAAAAAAACTGTTTTACATCTAAAAGTTGCAACTGCCTGATCAACTAACAAATTCCACAAGTTTCCACATTTTTTATTCGGACATATACAATCAGCAGATGTGATCATCTTGTTTTTTCCTTTCCAGTTTTTCCAAGTAGTCCATTACTTTTCCATGATGATGTTTTCCATATTACTTTTCATACTCGCATTTTACTATTTAATCCATGCTTTCTCCAGGCTCCTAAAATTCAATTGTTCTTTATTTTCAGTCTTATTTTTTGCGCTCCATAAACACACATGTAAGGCCAATGTACAGAAATGGTCTGTTTCAATAAAATCCCCACACTATTTCCCTTTAATCCTTTTATTCGGTGTTTTTCATTAATTAATTTTTGTTTAGCGACTGCAGCTAGTTAGTAGCAACAATAGCCGCTAAAACGGTTGAGTTGCTATTAAAACCAGTCATAAAAAACATCGCTCACCTTATTGTATATTTTTACGGTTTGAATACGAGAAAATGTATCATAACATCTAAAGCTTTCATTAGGATATTTAAAAAAAAACAATACACTATATATTTTTTTTCTTTTTTCTTTCCTGTTGTTTCATGGTCTCGTCTGGTTTCCTGGTTGAATATTATAAATCCAGTGGCGAAAATTTTAAATTTTCAATAAATAAATATATGTTTATTTAAAAAACACAACTCTGCACGGTATCGTCCTTTCTAACCACACATTTAAACTTCCCTTATTCCGTGCTCCTTAAAAGTGTACCTTCTTAATAATACAAATTTACGTTTGAACAACGCTCGCCACTGTATTTACAATATTCAACCACGAAGCCAGACGACACTTTGGAACATAAGAAAAGAAAAAAATATATATATTTCTATTGTTTTTTTAAAATATCCTGATGATGGCTTTTTAAGCCGAAAATAATAAATTTTAAATAAATAAACGCCTATTTAAAATTTTAAATCCCTTTGTTTCGAGCTTCGTAAAAGTTGACCTTATTAATACTACACATTCACGTTCGCACCACACTCGCCACTGGATTTACAATATTAAACCATGCAGCCAGACGACACCATGCCACATAAAAAAAGAAAAATATATATTGTCTACGTTGTATAAATATCCTGATGAAGACTTTTTAATCTGAAAATATGAAATTTTAAATAAATAAAGGCCTGTTTATTTACAAACACAACTCCCTACAGTATCGGCCTTTATTACCCCATATTTCAAATTGCTTTGTTTCATGCTTCTTAAAAGTGGACCTTATTAATACTACACATTCACGTTTGAACAACGCTCGCCACTGCATTTACAATATTGGACCATGGTGCCAGACGACACCATGTCACATAAAAAAGAAAAAGAAAGATACACACACACACACACACACACACACACACACACACACATATATATATATATATATATATATATATATATATATATATATATAGTGTATTGTTTTCAAAAATATCCTGATGAATGCTTTTTAAGCCGACATTTTTAAATTTTAATACATAGCTCTCCAGTGGATAATACCACTGCTCCAATACAAAAGTGTAAAATAATAATGTTACTATTTATTACAAAAATAAAGTATTAATATATATATATATATATATATATATATATATATATATATATATATATATATATATATAAGTAAATTTAACAAGGTTACAAGATCTATTCTGCGATATTTGTACTAGCATAAATCCCATGAGAATAAAAATTTACAAAAGATTAAGTATATTTCGTAGCAGAAATTCAAATAAATAAGAGAAAGGAAACCGAGCCATACATATTTACAAACCTGTTATATGTATATATAAATATATATATATATATACAATATTGTCTGAGGTTCGATCCCTAGAAACAGTTGAACTACGCTGACGAGAGGTAACGACCTCGAAACACGCGTGTACTTAGATTACTGGTTTAAAAATAATAAATAAATAAAAATGTTATATACACCCAAACCAATTAAAAGGGCGACTTTCTAAGTAAATAAAAAAAAAATGAGCTTCGAGACGGAGCCAATATTAACCGTATGTATCGCTTGAAAAAACAGCAATAACAAATATATATATATATATATATATATATATATATATATATATATATATACTAGCTGTACCCTGCCACGCGTTGCAGTGGCTCAATTTGGTGTAATGGAAAAATTTAATAAAAGAGAAAATGCCTGTTTCTTATATTAGTACAGCAATCCACTGTAAAAAGTGAAAAAGAAGGCGAAACTGAAAAAAATGGTGCTCCTGCAGAATTTGATCTGGATCCTCGAGAGTTTCTGTAAATCATTCATGTTTTGGACTTGACCAACAATCAGTGGATGAAGCCGAAAGTAGAAAAAATGTTGACACGCTAAATGCTTTTTTTTGTTGTTTTAAAAAATGTGATTTAGTAATTAATATTTGGTTGATGGTCGGGGGAGGGGGGTTACTATACACAGATTCGAAAAAGTCGTCCAAAAACAAATAAATGAAAGCAAAGGTAAGGTAATTTACGTTTCTACCTAATTGGATAATTGTTTAGTGTTTTTATGTAATGTAAAATGTTTAATTGGCTCAAAAAACAGAAATGGTCGCGTATTCTGTTGAATACGTTAAGTTTGGGAAAGTAAGTTAAAAACTAAAAACTATACAAAAAAGTGTCTGAAACTCACCGAACATATGTTACCATGACATAGGCTGGCATAATGGATAGGTTTCTGACAGTATTTTGTATAGTTTTTTTTAGTTTTAACTCACTTTCTCTGACTTAAAGTAATCAACAGTGTCCACCACCATTTGTAGCTTTCAAATACACCAATAAACACTGTTTTTCGAACCGACTAAACATTACATTAAATGATAAGTGTTTATATTACTAAACACAGATACAAAGAAGTTGTCAAAAAATAAATATATAACAAATAAATGTTATCAAAGGCAAGAAAAGTAAGTGTTCTACCTAACTGGATAAGATTTTAGTGTTTTTATGTAATGTATAATCGGTTCAAAAACATTCAATGTTTATCGGTATATCTGAAAAATACAAATGGCGGCAGACTGTATCGAACATGTTAAGTTTGGGAAAATTTTGGGAAAATGAGTTTAAACTAAAAATACTGTTAGGAACTCACTCAATATATGTTACCATGATGTAGGCTGGCATATAATCGGTGGTTTTAAACTTTTGCTCGATACAGATGACGACTTTTAAAAATCCCTTTTAGTGATTACCTGGTGTGAGGATATTTGTACAACTAAACGGCAAATCTGCTCAAAAAAATCCGGTATTATTTTACTTTAAGGCCGTTTCACGTTCATATATAACGAAATATTTTATTGTAGATTTCGGTGTGCTAAAAACGAATCTGCAAACCGTTTACGTAGCAAAAAAAAAAGTTTTCATGACAGTCATGAAATTACTTTTTCGAAAAGTGGGTGATCACTTTTCAATGTAAATTTAACTTAGAATGAGCACCTGGCCACCTGAGAGAGGGGCATTTTTCTGTTTCTTGGCTAAAAAGTTTTTTGTTTGATTTCTTTTTCATGGTTATAACCCCTGAACTCTGGGACTATTTTCCATTTAACAGCCGTAGCCTTCGTTTACGCTATGCGTAAGCATAAACGAAAGCTGTTTAGTCAATAAACATGGGAAAAAATCCCCCCTCTCTCAGGTTGCTAGAAATTGGGTGCTCATTTTAAGTTAAATTTACATGGAAAAGTGATCGCCACTTTTTCGAAAAAGTAATTTCTTCATATCATAAAAACTATTTTTTTGTGACGGAAACGGTTTGCAGATTCGTTTTTAGCACACCAAAATCTACAAAAAAAAATGTCGTTACTTAAGAACGTGAGACGCACAGCCCTTAATGGAAAATTATATAAAAAATCCGGGGGAAAATAGTTTTCAATAAAAATAGCAAATGAATTCGATAGAAAAAAATGGATGCTATTTTTTTTCTTTCTGTGTGTTTCTTGGCTTAAAAGTCTTTTTGTTTGATTTCTTTTGCATGGTATTAACCCCTGAACTCTGGGACTATTTTCCATTTCACAGACGTAGCCTTTGTTTATGCTATGCGTGAGCATAAACGAAAACTGTTAAATATGCATTCGCGTACCAAACTGCCTTGTAAAAAAACCTTTAAGCCAATAAACACGAAAATAAATGCCCCTTCCTCAGGTGGCCAGAAAGTGGGTGCTCATTTTAAGTTAAATTTACATGGAAAAGTGATCACCCACTTTTCAGAAAAAATTTCTTCAGATCATGAAAACTATTTTGATACTCCTTGGGCGTTGAGTTCCATGGCGACCCGCTGAATTATTTAATGGTCGTTCACTTAGTACCCCCCTAGTCAAGGCTAACGAATGCGCACGTAACATTTTTTATTTATTTTCTTACGTGGTGGAGTTTCTATACTGATATGTTTTTTGAAATTTTTTCACTGGATTATTATTGATTGAACACTAACCAGATTATGAAAAAAAATTGAAAAAAAAAATCATTTCAACATTTGAAAGGGATACTCACTTTTTAGTTACCACGTTCTGGTAAATAGGTCACATTTTATTTATTTTTTTTTTCTAAATACGAAAGTGTCTTCAGGAGTTATAATATCGTCGCATGTTGACGAAGCAATGTATCGGGAGGCGTACGGGATTAAAAATTATTGGTAAATTTTTAGATTAGGTCCACCTCCTCAATTTTCATGAAATGACGATTTGAAATGGTTTTCGACTATGCTGAATACGAAAATCGCATCGAAATTTTGCAGAAATAAGTAGTTATCAAGATATAAAAAGTTGTATTATGCATTGTAATCTTTGGCGGCCATCTTTTTACGTGTGTGTATTTGTTTATGGCGCGTGTGCACGTAAAAAGATGGCCCCCGAAGAATACAATGCATAATACAACTATTTATTTCCGCAAAATTTCAATGCAATTTGCGTGTTCAGCATACTCGGAAACCTATAAATGTCGTCATTGAAAGGAAAATTGTGGAGGTGGACCTAATCTAAAAAAATACAAAATTATTAAACATTTCTCCAGCATGTTAGTGAAATTTATAATACTTTAAAAAAATTAAAAAGAAACAAAACAAAAGTTTTGAAAAAAAAACTCACCTTTCACAAAAACAATTAAAAAAAAAACACAAACTTACTAAATAAGTAAAAAAAAAAAAATAATTAAAAATCTCGAAACTTTATTTTCATGAAAACAATAAAAAAAACGTCCTGTTCTCTCTATTTTTTTTCTTTGAGAAACAAATATATTTCTGACTTACAAATGCGGTAGAGACTCATTATTTTTACTTTCTATGGTTTTGATATACCGCGTTTTTATTGCTTACAAAATGGGTGACTGATTTATCAGAACGTTATAACTAAAAAGTGAGCACCACTTTCAAATGTCGAAATAATGATTTCTTTTTTTACATTTTTTTAATAATATGTTTAATTAGTGTCCAATCGATAATAATCCAGTGAAAAAAATTCCAAAACCTATAAGTATAGAAATTAAGCATGGGAGTAATGTTTGTACAACAACGTCGCCTTTCGCACTTTTACAAACATTTTTTAAAAAAGTAACTAAAACATTTATTGATAATTTGTCACGTGTACAAACATTTATTTATTTACGTAGGCTTAACTCCTTTCATGAATAAGAAAAGTTTTCCTCTTTAAGAATAATAAAAGGAAAAAGTTACTGAACATTTATAAAAGGACTTTTTTCATGAAGGCCAGAGGAATAGTTGGCCGAAAATTCGTGAAACAACAACAATAAATAAAAATGGTGCTAATGCAGAGAGCCGCGCTATTTTTAAAATCATATTTCCACGTTTAAATAACGTTTTACGACATGTTTTTTTTTATTCAATTGTAAGGTTAAAGTACAGAATAGGTACAAAACATCCTTACCTCCCCATGTTAAGAATGACTTTTTAAATAATAACATTATTTCAGCACGGATCACTCTCTGCATGAGTAATCTTATATAGAAAAAAAAACTCAAAAGCAAGCAACAAACTTTTTTTTGGCATTATATAATAAAGAAAAGATGTGTAAATTAAAAAATTTGGAAGATAAACAAATGAAATAGTTTTTTTTTGTTTATTTTACTTATCGAGTTAACAGAAAATTAAACCTTTCGTCAATTCGTGGCTGTGAAATGAATCGAACCGGAAGTTCAGTTTTATCAACAGAACAGATTCGCAGAAACGTAAAATAAATATATTTATTTTATTTAATATTTTAATTTTAATTAGGTAAATTTATTTTAATAACATAAAAACATACCTCGACTCTAAAAATGGGTTGTTTGAAAATTTCAAATAAATTGGTAACGTATAAAATGGTTTTATTTCTTTAGAACGAACCAACTTTACATTTATATATATATATATATATATATATATGTATATATATATATGTGTGTGTGTCTGTATACGCACAAACAGTTGATAAAATATGTTAAAACACTTGGAAAAAGAGTTAAAAACATATTTAATTTTAAAAGGAAACACTTGATATGTGGATAGTCCTTAATCCACGGAGTTTCGCAGAAATACTTTCCTTCTCATCAGAAGGTAAGAATTGGCAAAATGCAGGATCGGATTTTGCATCCAAAAGTATTTGATGAAACAACAAGTAAGTCAAAGATCTCACTTGATAACAAAAAAGTGAAGCAGAGAGAATATGGTGAAAAAAAAGGTCATTAAACGCGAATGGATAGTCTGGTGGAAGATAAATAATCCAGTGACGGTAAACTCCAAATATATAACTTCAAGAAAGTCTATTGAATTTCCATTTGCACAAGTTAAATCCAAGGAAATCCCGTAATTTGAAGTCAGAAATAATCCAAAGGCAGAAATCCATGGAATAATTCACAAAAATGTGTACAAGGGGAAAAAGGGGAAAAATTCCAATAATATTAATAAAAGAAAAATAAGATATGCTTTTCACTCTACTGTGAGATATAAATATAAATAAGAAAGATCAGGGAAGAAGAGGAAAACAATTATCGATAGAATTACATATAAAATAGAAAAACAAATGTCTAAATGATCCAGACAGGAAATGTTAAAAGCGCGAAAAATATATAGGGCAACATTTTTAAGTTAACTGAAATCTAAAGGTCATCACTTCAAAAATGTCAGCAAGAGTTGTTAGAAGACACTTAATGGAAAATAAATAAATTAATTAATAAATAAATAATGAATAATAAATAAACAATAAATAAATAAATAAAAATAACAAATAAAATATAAAATATAAAAAAATTAAAAATATATATTTAAGGAGAGGATCGCCGGTATCTGCAAATTCAGGAAAAAGCTAGAAAGAAAATAAGTAAATAAAGGATTTTTAATTATAAATTATTAAAAATTATGTAGAAAAAAACGATAAAGTTGAAGAAAAAAATATATATGTATATTAAAGGTAAAAGTAATAACTACGTAATTTCCAAATTGCCATTATTAAATTTGGGCTTATGTTTACAGAAAGAGATCAGTTCATTTTTAGAATTTATTATACTGTTACTTTGAGGGAAGTAATTATAATTATAGCTTCGGTTTGCAGAGGCGACATGACTTAGAGCCGTGAGTATAAGACTTAACTTTTTTTATGATAGTCCATTTGATTGAGAAGGAGGTATTGTTAGAGTTACGCTGTTTAATTAAAGTTGTTAGTGAAGTTCCTTGGTTATTATTAGAATTATGTTTGTTAAAAGAAGAAATGTTGTTTGATATGATTTTCTTAATTAATATTGGAGTAGCGCCGATATATGTATGCACTTTATTAAAAGCTCGAGGTCTGGTATTCATATTAATTTGCTGATTTGTATTAGTTAAATGGTTTGAATTTTGTTCATAGTGTTCAATAAATGGTTGGACAATGTCTGTATGAGGCCTATTTTGGAGGGGATAATGAGTGTTGTTAGTGTTAGGATGGCTGTTAGGAGAAATATTATTCTCGTGATTATTATTATTATTATTATTATTATTATTATTATTTTTATTATTATTATTATTATTATTATTATTATTACTAGTTGTATGATTGTAGAGGGAGGGGCTGCTCGAATGGTGTATTGGATTAGTAACTATATCAGATGGAGGATAGGAAGAAGAATAACTTGAAGACGAAATATTAGTGTCTGTTATAAGAGGATTTCGTGGGAGCTCAGTAATTGTGCAAGAATATATAACATCCTTATTGTTTATTTTATATATATCTATATATATATATATATATATATATATATATATATATATATATATATATATATATATAAGAGGAAATAAGAAAAAAGAAATTTGTATCGAGAGAGAAAGAAAGATCATTTTTCGTCTCTTATTCGCGAATCTCACATTTGTTCAATCATTGAAGTGTCAGTTATTTTGTATGATCACCTTAAGGTTTGAGTTACTTCCTTAAAACCATGCTGCGATTGTATTACACTTAATGACTAGGTAAAAGCGTATGTCAGCGTAAAGACGAAATATACTACTGCTTACTCATACATAAAGCTTTAGCGGCGAACAAAGAAAGCAGATTAACTTATTGAACAAATCATAGTTTGAGTCGAAGACATTTCATTACACACATAACACTTTCTGAAATATTATATGTTTAAGGTAACGAGTGAGTAAAATCTTTTTTAGAATTTTTCATAAATAATGAAAAAAAATCACTAATTTCAAAAATATATATATCGAAAATATAAAAGGAAGCAATCTTTATTTTGTTCTTAACGCCTAAGTTTTTTTATTTGTTGTTTTTAATCAACCAATCTCGATTTCTAACTCCATAGACGGTCTGTCGTATTTTGGGAATCATAAAATTCACTGTTGCTTGTCCAAACCGTATTTTCACATAAGTCTGAGCTTTGAAACCAAAATATATTAAAATGTATTTTCATTGCTTTTCACTGTTTTAATTAAATTCTTTCAACTATATATGTGTTTATCTTTTAATTAATCGGGTGCTATTTTATCGGTTTGCATATTTAATCTAGTTGTGATTTTTACAACCGAATCTCGTTAACCATATACAATGAAAACGTTCTGATGTTTTGAAGATTCTCTTCTTTATACGCAAATATAAACATATTGGTGATTGTCAAAAATATCACCAGAATATATCTGAAAGTAGTTATTACGATGTAAATAACAGAGTATATATATTAAATACGACTAAGTGATATTTACTTGAAAATTATTTCACAGTGGAATAGTCATAAAATAAAAGCATGTAAAACATTAAATAAATTTTCGAATAAAATTGCTTTTATACTATAATAGTGATAAAAATACATAAAAAGTAGATTAGCCTTCATTAGTGTGAATCGATTTTTCAGTATCCCAATATTACTGATCGATTGATTTTAATAAAATATAGAAAAAACAATCGCAATTACTCCCTTTATTATTCTAATACAGTAGAAGCCCTTGATACTATAGCCTTAGGACACGTTTTTTGTCAGGTTACGATGTGAAATACGATGTTTTCCGGCCCTATATTAGGGTGTTTGCCCCGCTTTACCGTGGTTTTATAATGTGATTTGATTGTTGTATTTTTTACTGTGTATTAAATACTGCACTGCACAGCATAATCACGTTGACACACCAGTTTCCACTCGATCACCGAACTTAAGCAACGTGTAAACTGGTCAGTACTAAATGGCTGGCATTTGGGACGCCCAAGTTCTCTATGCGATATTCGCTTATCTCGGCATTTAAACAGTCATCCTGGATTATCCTTGTCATTGAACTCAAACAGTGCCGATTCCGAAGAGGTGTTGTTGGTGATTGCGCGCACCTTACCTCACAATTGCACGCACATCTGCCCCTGCAGAGAGTATCCTTTGTCTTTCAAGACTGAACGATCGATCGATCATCGATTTTGTAACTAATTTTTAATGCCGTATCCCTCAGTTTTACTGTAAAAGTTAATACATCTCATGGAGAGAATGTTCTACGCACATATACATCCATACAAAATATAAAACGGTAGAAATACTGGTTTACGAGGTTTAACAAGTCCGATTCCAACACTGATCAATGAAGGAGTATAAAGTAGGTCACTGCAACAAATTATGTTATGAATATTTATTAATATGACTTAATATTAATTTGTGCCGTATATGAAATATTTGAGTAATTATTCAGGCGTATATTAAATATACCCATTAAACATATTCTATTTTACACATATGTGAGATAATAATCATTTTGCCGGTTCGAATTTTTGAATTATTTTCACATTATGTTTTCACTATAGGATTGCATGTAGAGTGATACTCTGGATGACTCAGCGCAGCGTTTTATTTATCATATTGTCGTATTAGCATAGTATGAATGTGGACTGATTTGCCGAGAGAACCTCCCATATTCTTATTCTCGGTACCCCCCCATTAAATTAATAAAATACTAGAAGCAGGAAATTATTATCACTCGTAATTCCATCACCAACACTACATGCATGAATATAGATACACACTAAAATATGATTGTTTACACCGGCTTAGCAATAAAATACGGATTTATCAAAGCAAATGCCTCTTAATATATATGCAGATAATCCGACTAGCTTTTCTTTATATTATGACACAACTACTTATGGTCGTTACTTTTTTACATTAATAACGCTTAAAAGAAGGCTGTTAGAGCTTATTATGTGTACAATCCTAGGAAATTCTAGATTGTCTTGCTGACTCCATTTGTTTGGTTGATGACTTAAACCAAAATAAGGAAAATATAACTTCAGCTGACGGATTTGGGACTCACATTAATATTAAATAATAATATTTTCATATTAACTTAAGGAGGTGATATTAAAAAAAATCTAAACGTGGGTACCAGTATTTGACTTTGAAGGTTTGCTCAACGTGAGAAACTTTGAAAGTTACTTAGTTAATATGCACAGGGGATTTTACGAAATTTTTCAATCCGGATAAATTTAATTTTGATAATGATGTGAGGATTGGCTGAAGACGATTTAAGACCTCGTCAGCCTTTTCCCGCTCTTTAGCTAAGAGAGGGAACCCGAGAGAAAATTTTGGTAGTCGGGTTACGTTTTTGAATTGAACTGTTGACAGAGTCTGAACTAGCTCCTTCACCCAGGCCGCTCGTTAAACACACCTCTCTCTGACCATAGACGACAGAAATATCACAAGAGAAAGAGAGAGCGAGAGAGAGAGAGAGAGGGAGAGAAGGAGGGGTAGAGAATAAACGAAAAGTAAAGCAACAAACTGTGTATCTTAGAGATATTTTTACTTTGCCTGAACGAAATATTACATGCGACTTTAAATATTGGCGTTGAGAGAAATGCATATTTTTCAATTTAATTCCATTGTATAATAGCAAAACATTGTAGTCAAGAGTTTAATTTGATAACTAATCCTTGTAAAACCAAGAACCGTCGATGGGAGTTTTATTATTTTCGCGATTTGTGAGTAAACTACCAAACGAAACCCTCAAGGAGTTTATTTCTTTTAGGAGACAGCAAGCGAAAATAGTCACCTACCCTAATGCCGAACACCAACTGCGGGCTGCGTCACGTTAATTTCACTAAACACTTTTAGGTTCGTTCTCTTATTTTTTTTCTTCTTTGTTTACTTTTTTTCAGTCTTTTTACTTGCGGACCACTTATGAAAAGAAGGTAACCGGAGTCGCGCATCAAACCCTGCATTTTTATAGACGATCATAGTAAAGCTACGGAACTTTATTTGGTGTTCAGAACCACTTACGTTCCGCTGAACACTGCTTGCAGTCTTAGTTAGTTTACGTTTGCAAACATGGTCCTTTGAAACTCTATAGCCGTCTTCATCGATTATAATATGTTCGATGTAGTAATCAAGAAGCGTATGATTTGTCAACTCTCGCATTATCTGGATCGTTTAAGAACGAGCTTCGAGTAATCCAGGATGTATTTGGAGTTCTTGCAACATAAATCAATGCTTTTAAAATAATGATAACAAGAGAGGAAACCTGGTTTAATTACTGTTGTGGGGACGCCCACTAATTAGCATACGTGGGTGAACAAGATATAGATAAAGGTATCAAGTCAGCAAGATCAGGGAGCTGTGTTCGAACACCGGATAGGTAAGACGCATGTGCCGGTGCTCCATGAAAGACTTTAACACGCCCTCTGCCGGACAATCTTCCAACTGCAGTACAAATGCACCTTTGTAAATATGTATTATATTTTCATCTTAATATATTTGTTTTACCTTAACTTTCTGTTGGTATTGATACAGACACAACAGTGGCGACGGGATTTCGAAAAAAGATTTACGCTGAGTAAATACACTATCAACCTCAACAGTGATATTCGGGAAATACTTACTCCTCAAAGATTGAAAAAGTCACTCGGGAATTCAATGTTTAAAACGCAGCAACTACGATAAAAACACTTGAAAGTTACAGTAACCCTTTCTGCAAAGTACACAAAAAAAGTTAGTAGGGGGACTGATTTGAAAGAAAAAGTAAATTTTCTCAGTGTACTAAGAAGGTTTTTTCTCTTTCTTGTACGTAATTAATAACGTAACAAAAGGAATATGTTGTTCGTGGTTATTAAAGAAAGGAAATTGTAAAAGTGACTGATTTACTAATTTGAAAAGAAAAATTGAGAATCTTATCAATTTATTCGTCAACAAGTAAGAGACGAAGTACAGAGAAGGCGTCAACAAGAAAGAGACGAAATACAGAAGAAAAAAAAAATAAAAGAAAGAGACGAAAGACAGATTGAACGGCTTCTTCAATGTATAGAGCAAATGGGACTTGGTCAAAAAGATTTGTTGGAAGGATTAAGACTAATTCTGCAAAGGAAAGCAGTACGACTTTTTCCAACGCAACACTTGTGAATAGCATAGATGTGTTCACGTACCTACCGGAAGAGGATAAACCTTTTTAGGCATACTTCAAGAGGTATGAATATATTTTCGAAACAGATTGCGAAAGCTGGTTAAACCCAAAGAAAGTAAGTTTATTACTTCCAAAGCTTGGTACCAGTGAACATTGCAAATTTGTTGATTTCATATTGCCAAGGAGAACGACTCAGTTAGACTTCGCTGAGACCGTAAAACTTCTTCGAGTTATTCGGACCAGACATGTCTCTTTTTCACAATAGATGGTGGTATATTAACCTTCAGAAAACGGAGGAGCAGGACTGCCTGACATATGCGTCAGTAGTGAATAAACATTGCGACAATTTTAAATTATCGGAACTTACGGTGGACGACTTCAAATGCTTAATTTATGCACAGAGGCTAGTTTCTACAAAAAATTCAGTGATCCGAAGACGTGTTCTCTCAAAATTAGAGACATAACTAGGCCTGACACTGCAAAAGTTAGCAGAAGATTGTCAAAGATCAGTATCATTAAAAAAGACTCCAGAGATATAGAAGAAGCAGGAGTGTCGTACATAAGGAACATTAAGAAATCTGGCAGAAACGAAGGGCAAAGAAAGTGTGAGACTCGTCAAAATCCAAAAGATTACGCGAGTTATAAATACTCAAACTAATTACAGAAAACGAAATTACGATTCAAGTCAAAGGAACTATAGAGAATTAGTACCAAGTAATTATTGCGGAAAATGTGATGGAAAACTTTGAGGAAAGATTGTCGTTACAAACATATCAGATGCTTCAATGGCGACAAAGTCGGACATCAGAGTATTTGTTGCAGAACAAAATATAAAGTACACCAAATGAGAACAAACGACAACGAGAAAGACAATTTACTAAAATATGTGTTGGTTAATATTTTCGGCAAACAAATAAAATTTCAACTTGATTCAGGAGCAGATTTGTCAGTAATAAACGTTAGCACTTGGAAAAAAAACTGGATAAACCGACTCTGAAAAAGTCAAGTAAGGATGCAAGAACGGAGACAGGTGACGAAATCAAATTTGAAAGAGAAATCTTCCTGCCCATTAATTTAAATGGCACGACGAAGAAATTGAAAATCTTCGTAATTAAAGAAAGCTAAAATTTATTGGGAACAGATTTTATTGAAAAATTCAACCTTTGGGATAAACCGATGGACGCTTTTTGTAAAAAAATAACCAGCTGAACCACAACGTCAGAAAATATTAAAAATGAACTAAGGAACGAGTTTCCAGAAATATTTACTACGGGACAGAAGGTGTAATAAATTTAAAGCTTCGGTTGAGCTAAAATAGGATGCAACACCAGTATTTAAGAACAAAACGGAATGTGCCGTTCGCCGGATTAGACAAAATAGATAGCGAATTTGACAGACTTAAAAGAACGGGCATTTTATCGAAAATTGAAACTAGCGTTTTGGCAGCTCCTACGGTGTACGTAAAGAAGAAATCGGAACAACTTCGAGTCAGCGGAGACTTTTCAACCGGGTTAAAGAATATGCTACACGATCACCATTACCCTTTACCAAGCCCGGAAGAGATTTTTGCAAAACTAAATGGTGGGAAAAATTTTTCGAAAGTAGATTTGTCCTACGTCTATTTGCAAATTCTGATAGAAGAACAATGCTCAAAGATTTTATGCAGTAACACACACAAAGAGTTAGTGAAGTATAACCGATTACCGTTCGGGAGAAAAGTCGCGCCGCCGATATTCCACCAAGCAATGGACACAATGCTGAACGGTTTAGATTGTGCTTGTGCATACCTGAATGACATAATCATAAGGAGCGCGTCCATAAGTGAACATATAGAGCATTTAAAACAAGCGTTCACAAGAATAAACGAGTACGGATTCAAGGTGAATAAAACAAATGTGAGTTTTGTCTAGACAAAATCAAGTATTTAGCACAAATAATAAGTAAACGTGGTCGACGCCCTGATCCAGAAAGAGCGATATCAATTAGGAACATGTCAGGACCACATAACGTGACGACTTTACAGAGCTTCTTAGGCCTCGCAAACTACTACCAAATATTTATCAAAGGCATGCATGACCTAAGAGCTCCGCTGAACGAATTATTAAAGAAGGAAACACCATGGATATGGACAAAATAATGTCAAGACTCATTTGAGGAAATTAAAAAACTTTGACGTCAGATTTATCCTTATTACGACCTAACATTACAAATAATTGTTGCGAGTGACGCGAGCTCGTATGGAATAGGAGCATGCATACAGCATATCATGCCCGCTGGAACGAAGAAACCTATAGCGCACGCTTCAAGGACCCTGATTCCGTCAGAGAAGGCTTACTCCCAAAGAGAAAAGGCAGAATTAAGCATTATTTTCGCGGTGACGAAATTCCACCGTTATCTGTACGGGAGACATTTTATACTGGAAACAGACCAGAATCCCCTAGTTACTATTTTCGTCTCCAAAAGGGCTTACCAGTATATACGGCAAATCGGTTACTTCGTTGGGGTACGATCTTGCTAAATTATGATTTTCAAATAAAACATCTACGTTCGGGAAAAATAGGTCATGCGGATGGATAGTCAAGGCTTATACCGAAAAGGGATGAAACCCTTGAAGAGTCAGTAATTACAGCTATACGTTCCAATTATGAGGAAAAACATGGTGGCGAATATAATAAAAGAATTACCAGTCACGCTTACCGATATAAAAAGGGAGGCTGAAAATGACGGCGTCATCAAAGACATAAAGAAAAATTAAGGGAAAATGACGGAAAAACGCAAAGCATATTTTCCTTATGCAATAAGGTATTATTATATAGTGAAAGAGTGGTTGTACCGAAAACTTGCAGAAAAAAAATCTTACGTGATTTTCATACAGAACACCCGGGTATAAATAGGATGAAGACACTTATGAGGAGTTATGTTTACTGGCGTACTATGGATGTGGATATTGCATTAACAGTTAACAAATGCAAAGGTTGTGTGTTAGCCGCTAAGGCACCACCGATAGTTCATAAACCTTGAAAAAAAAACATCCATGGTCAGGCATTCATCTAGACTTTGCTGGGCCGATCGATGGACAATACTACCTAATCATTGTAGATATTTTTTCCAGATGGCTGGAAGTAAAGCGGGTCACAAGCCCAACGACAGATAACACAATAAGTTTTCTGCATGAAATATTTGCACGTTTTGGGGTACCAGACATTGTAGTCACAGATAACGGAGCACAATTTACTTCAAGTGTTTTCAAGGATTTTTGTGAATCGTTTCAGGTAAACATTATAACTACACCACGATTACATCCGAGATCACATGGATTAACGGAAAGGTTCGTAGATACGATAAAGCGTGTCCTTAGAAAATCGATAGGGAAACTGACGGATAAACATTAGAACAGTTCCTGCAAATATACAGGATAACTGAGAACCCAAATACACCGTCGAAATTATCGCCAGCAGAATAAATGTTTGCGAGAAAAATAAAATCACCATTTGATAAATTAATACCAAACCAAGTAGTCGTATATAAAACGACACACATATCAGCTAAAAGGTTTACACCTGGTGATCAGGTACATTTTAAATGTTTTAAAAATAATATGGCATATTGGAAGTCGGGTGCGGTAGATAAACGTATAGGCGACTTGGTCTACATAATAAAAGGTCCAAAAGGGATACACAAAAGACACAAAAATCAATTGAGAAAACGTCATAGGAAGGACAACGAACATGACAAACCTGAGGAACAGGAAGATCCAATTGATATAGTATACGAAACGTTTTATATTGAACCACCACAGCCCATGCCCGAACAGAGGAGGTTGGGAAGGAAAAGAAAGCTATAGACCCAATGATAATGAACCCCAAAAGGAAAACATATTGAAATCTACACGACTTACAAATCCTGGGACGGGGGTTTTGTGGAGACGCCCACTAATTAGCATACGTGGATGAACACGATATAGGTAAAGGAATCAAGTAAGCAAGATCGGAAGCTGCGTTCGAACGCCGGATAAGCAAGACACATGTGCCGGTTGCGCCATGAAGGACTTTAACACGCCCTCTGCCGGACAATCTTCCACCTGCAGTACAACTGCACCTTTGTAAATATGTATTATATTTTCGTCTTAATATATTTGTTTTACCTTTACTTTCTGCGTTCATCTTGTTATTGAAACATACACATCAATTACTATAACTGGAAGTCCTACTCTAAGTCAGTTCAGTTAATAGATATAATCATCTGAAAAATAAAAAAAAATAACGTTTAGCCATCCGCTAGCAATATCATGCTTCTGAATCTGGGCGGAGTAGTAATTGCAGATGTCCTGCAAAGTGTACAAATATTACTTATTACTTTGGGGAAGTTCGAGGAAGCTCTCATAATAAAGAAACAGATTAACCTCAGCAAAGGCACACCTTCTGCAAAAAGTACGAACATTCCGATTCACATCTGGAACTCTTTTTATTTCACCTTTTTTCAGCCATAATTTATTTTTATAAGAGAAAATCATTTTGCAGATTTTAGTACCTTGATTTTCGAAGTAACGCCCTAATGTCGGAACTATATGCTGTCTACTAGAAAACTGTCTTATGACCTGCATAAAGCGATGATCGATGAGGCATAACACTAGGGAGTTTCTCTATGAAGGAAGATTACAAACACCTGCATGTTATGTTTCTCTACATAAATAGAAAATTAGTACGAGATAGTACTGATAAAATGCCCTTTGTATCTATTAATAGATCAATTCTTGCCAACCACTGACAGTCCTTTTAAAGCGATGGAATATTATAGGTATAACTAAATATTCTTCACTTAACGTATTTTTACATCACCATAAATTGTGTGGTCTCCCTCTTCAAAATTATAGTATAACATTTTTAAATAATATGTATAAAACAAGCTTGTGTTGTAGACTGGAGGCAAAATAACATATTATTCAAGATCCAGGGCAATGCCATGTCATTTGAACTATTAATGGCACAAAAATATATTAAATATTCGGAATAGTGTTTAAATGTGACACAAAACAAATACAGAATTACTCTTTCTTGACAAGAGAAATATTTGTACAAGTTTGTTTAATTTTTTTAGATAAAATTACCAATTAACCTGAGGCTATTGAGCCTGAGGTTAAGTGTTTAATTGTCTCTAAAAATGTAGGAAACACAATGTGATATTGGTTAAACATTGTTAAAATTAATTCCTTCTATTATTGTATTTTGTTTCGAATAGAAGGTAAAAAAGATAACGTAGCTTCAGGACATAATTTACAATAAAATACATTGCTTGAACAGAAATTCTAAAAATAAGCAAACATCTAGCTGTGCTATTTGAATTACGAACTGAGACTGCCATAAATATTCGATAAATACGAAAACTTACTCAAACAATGAAGTCAACATGTTTACTGCCACGTTTACGGAAGAATATTCTTTGTTACATAAATAGTGGTTTTGGTGTTGTGCTCTCGCAGAACAAAATATAGCAATTTGAAGTGCATAATATCACTTGACAAGAAAATATTCCATGCATGTATTTTCTAATTATATGGACTACATATGTCTACATATAAATTAGGGTTTCTATCCCATAGGACGATACCACAGTCGATACAGACACATTTGATTTACACTTTTTAACTTTTCTGAAATTATATATATGATATAACTGTGACAGTTATTATGTACTCGGCAAAGTTACAGTAATTTCGATTCGAGATATTTTAAGCTAAAGATATTATACGAATTTTCAATACAATCTATGCTCATGTCCGTCAACGTACTAGAATATTGAAGAGAGGCATATTTTGCATACTGTTTTAATTAAGTATCCTTTGGAAATGATGTTCGTTTAAATAAACACTAATTTCACGTTTTGACAAGCTTTCAGTTTTGAAAAAAATATATGTTTTACTAGTTTCTTCAAATATGGAAAAACATATTGAATACTAAAATGTGTATTAATTAAACATAATAGAGATTGCATTTCGCTAAAACACAAATACATATGCATTGATTATTATAAAGATCATAATATATATATATATATATATATATATATATATATATTTAAAGGAGATTAGAACAATAGTCTAAAGAGCAGAGTGTATTTTAATGTAATAGTGAAATTACTTGTTTAATTAAAATACAGGAACGAAAAAAGTGCTCGTTGTAATTTAGATATATAATAAGCTCGATAGATAAGTATCCTAGAGCTAATTAAATATTTAGTAATGTGATTGATAATTTAAAAATCAAATTATAATTCAATTAAAAATCCGTTTCATGGGAAGGAACAACAACAAAATCAATTATTTGTACGATCGTTTCGGAAAACAGTGTTTTTATTGTGGTAGACATCAAGTTATGGACAATAATTATTATATATAGTTTTTAATAAACAGGGTTTCTTCGTCAGTAAATATTGTGAATGTTTTTTTATTAAATGTGAAATGCACCATAAATAAACCTAGCATTAAAAGTAAGGCGGATGTATATGGGATTCCGGTTTTATATCTTCCAATGACTTTTCCTCCAAGCTGTACATTTCCTTTTCCTTCATTTTGTTTGTCTTTTGATACAAAGTGTAAAAGATACTGTGATAGTCTATTGTTAAATTTTCAAACCGAGGGCGGTTTTCCCCTTTCTTTTTCACCAGTGAGTAAATTGTTGTTGAATGTTGATTTTGTTTTATTTTTTAATCATTCGTTGTCAAATATGTTACAAAGAAATTCGGAATTTATGTTTTTAGTAGAAATGACAATGAAAATAATAATCCTTAAATGCGAGACAGTTCCATCGAGAAATTGCGGACAAGTCAGCTGTTACCGCATCATGGGAAAGAACTCTTTGATGTTGCATTTCTTTCTTTTCTTTTCTTTTCTTTGGTGTGTGTGTATATATATATATATATATATATATATATATATATATATATATATATATATAAATACACACACACAGACATATATATATATATATATATATATATATATAGAGAGAGAGAGAGAGAGAGAGGGAGAGAGAGATTCAGCAACTCTGATGAGTCGTGGACGACGAAACGCGTGTCAGTGGATAATTATATTTTAAAAATAATATAAATATATATACACATACACACACACATATATATACATATATATATAACTACTTCATTTACTCACACAAATTTAATACACAAAAGAAAAGATTTATGCGTAAAGTTTAAGTATTTACTTCAAAAGTGCTCAATACGTAGGTAGAGCTAGTTAGTAATTTATAAAATATATATGGCGATTAAGCGACACTGAATATTCTGCGTTTTATCCACTGTAGGATTCGTCAGGCTTATGTGCATAAGCCTGACGAATCCAACAGTGGATGAAACGCAGCATATTCAGTGTAGCTTAATCGCCATATATATTTTATAAATTACTAAATTACTATATATATATATATATACATATATATATATATATATATATATATATATATATATATATATATATATATATATATATATATATACACTTGTGCCCGATATTATTCATACCCCTCGGATCTTTGAGATTTCTATAAG
Source organism: Euprymna scolopes (assembly GCF_053919585.1). Classification (NCBI taxonomy): domain Eukaryota; kingdom Metazoa; phylum Mollusca; class Cephalopoda; order Sepiida; family Sepiolidae; genus Euprymna; species Euprymna scolopes. The sequence goes on from NC_136501.1 coordinate 69,997,138, forward strand.
AATATTGCTCAAACCAGAAGATAGACAATATTAAAGGGATTTCAAACAATAAATCAAGCATAAGCATTTAATTTAAACTCAACAAATAAATAAATTATGCAAGTTTGAAGCATTATACTAAGAAAAACAATAATGGCACTAGTTCAAAATTATTCATACCTCTCTTACTAATAGTCAATCGCATGCCCTTTATTCTTAATAACTGCCTGTAACCGTTTTGGATATTTATCAACAAGGTTTTTACAAGCATCAACACTGATTTTTGACCATTCTTCAATGCAGTAGTTCTCCTAATCCCTCAAATTTCTAGGTTTCCGCTTTTTAACGTCAGTTTTCAATATGTGCCAGAGGTTTTCGATAGGGTTCAGCTCAGGACTCTGGCTAGGCCATTCCAAAACATTAATGTGATTATCCTCAAACCATTTCTTGACTATTTTGGCAGTATGTTTTGGATCATTATCCTGTTGAAGGACCCAGTTTCGTCCTAAATGGAGCTTCTCCGCATCCTGTCTAATGCTTTTCTGGAGTATCTCCAAATATTGCTCCTTCTTCATGGTTCCATCTATCTTGACCAAACTACCTGGACCACTAGCCGAAAAGGAGCCCCAAAACATTAGGCTACCACCACCATGTTTCACCGTGGGTATGGTGTTCTTTGGGTTGTAAGCTTCTCCTTTCTTCCTCCAAACGTAAGAAGCATCCATATGGCCAAACAATTCAATTTTTGTTTCGTCAGTCCACAAAATACTTGAGAAAACGGACTCTGGAGAATTCACATGGGTCCTAGCAAACTTTAGACGTGCTGCAAGGCGTTTTCCGGTGTGCAATGGAGTCCTTCTTGGTCTTCTTCCTTTCAGACCATTTTCATGCAGAGTCCTTTGCAATGTTTGCCTTGATATTTTTATGCCAGAAGACTCCAGATTTTCTAAAATGTCCTTAGTAGTGGTGGTTGGATTTGCATTAACACTTCTTACAATATTCCTGGTGGCTCTAGCAGACAGTTTCCTTTTCCTTCCTCTACCAATCAAGTTGTTTGTTGTGTGGTGGCTCTGGAATTTTTTGATGATGCTCTGTACTGTTGCTGTAGGGACCTCAAATTTCTTGGAAATTGACTTGTAACCTAAACCATCCTTATGTGAATTCACAATTTTAGTCCTAAGATCATTACTAAGCTCTTTTTTCTTCCCCATTCTAATAATTTTTATTCTTTTTTTGGTTTTCAGTTGATATCATTTTAATTTCTGAAAAATGCAAAAAACGAAATGAAATTAATCAAAGGTTGTATAAAAGCATTCAAAATAAGAATCAAACAGGAAACAAACAGTCAGAAACTCGATTAATACTGAAAAAATAAGGGGGTATGGTTATTTTTGAACATTGCAGATTTTATAAATAGCTGTATATTTCTTTTATTACAAGTATCCCGAGATTTTAAAATGACGAAAATGATCAGAAGAGGTTTATTAAGAATATGTATCAATATGGACGTAAACAATAAATTCTTACAAAGTTACACCTAATAAACTCAATTTTCAAGAGGGGGTATGAATAATATCGGGCACAAGTGTATATATATATATATATACATATATATAACTACTTCATTTACTCACATATATATATATATATATATATATATATATATATATATATATATATATAGAGAGAGAGAGAGAGAGAGAGAGAGAGAAAACGGGCCCCAACTCTAATTAGGCCCCGTTTCTTGTGTTTTGTCCGAATGAAATGAAACTGACTTTTAATGCTAGGTTTATTTATGGTGTCTTTCAAATTTAATAAAAACCCTTCACAATATTTACTGACTAGGAAACCCTGTTTATTAAAAAACTATATGTAATAATTATTGTCCGTAACTTGATGTCTACCACAATAAAAACACTGTTTTCCGAAACGATCGTACAAATAATTGATTTTGTTGTTGTTCCTTCCTATGAAACGGATTTTTAATTTAATTATAATTTGATTTTTTAATTATCAATCACATTACTATATAAATATATATATATATATATATATATATATATATATATATATATATATATACACATATAAGTAGCGTGATAATTTACTTGAAACATAAATTAATTGGTATATACCAAGAGTAATGGATACTTTTTATAAATTTTATAAAGGTGAAAAAACACCGTTAAACAATCATTTTTTTGCGTCAAATAACTGAACCAAAGCCATAATAAGATCTAACAATAAAAAGCAAATGATATCGTAAATAATAAAGTTAATGTGATTCCTGAATTTAACAATAAAAATAGTAACTATAAAAACCCTTATGTATGCCCACTTGGTGAATGTTGTTTAATCTTCGATATTGTATGTAAATGTTAAATTATTACAGTTGATAATATTGCAATATACCTAGGATCTACAGATTACCGGTTTAAAGATAAGTAAACATTATTCAAGTAAACTACAAGAAATGAAAAAAGGATCACTAATGATGAAAACAACGAAGGTAACACTAACATACATGGTATAAATATGGATGAAAAAGACAAAAACAAGAACATTACCACTGCCCAAGGGGGTTTAGGTCAGGGCACTACGAAAAATAATACTACATATACATTGAAATGTCACCTATCATATAGGGATTGCAAGATTAAACCGAGTAAGTAAAAAAGATGCAAGCATAGCATTTTGAGAATTGCCACATATAAACATCTTAGGAAAATATACTAAATAAGCGATGGATTTTAATTAAAAGATTATTGCATACGAACGGTGCTTGTTATCCCGCCTTAACCAGACAAACCACATCGATTATATACATTAGGAAAGGTAAGAGAATCAATTGTTATAGCTTTAAAATAAATCATAACGATTAAAGAAAATATAAGTAAAATCTGGCAAGATGGTATTAAACTCATAACTTCAAATATGTAAGGCAAATTACATAATACTCTGTAGATATTATGCAAAAACATGACAGTTTTATGAATAGTAGCAGAAGATTTAAAGAGTATCACGGAATTAAGATAAATAGAAATGATTGCAACCATGTACATTCCCGAAAACCATCATTTATAAAGAATATATTATTCTATAAATCGAACATTGCATCTATATAAAGGTAGTTACAGATAATAATTTAAACTCATATAACGTAACTGTAGATTAAGTTGAATTTGAAAACACATTGTAATAACGCCGGCATGCCTTAAGGATCTTTTTGCTCCTGCTACGAATCTCATATAGGATATGTTTTTGCAGCAGCATTTATTTCATATTAATTGTTCACCTAAGCTCTAATGCACGGTTTACATCTTAAAATATTTCCGACGTAAATGTACAGATTTGCAATCATTATCACAAATATATTTTCTTTCTATATGTAACTAAATTTAAATTCTTGTTTAAGGAAGAAATATGTATCATTAATTATTAATCTTTTGAGGGTCTGATTCTCAGCTGGCTAGAAAATGGTCTTATTCAGTCCAAATGCAAATATTTCATAAAACTGTCTTATTGTATAAAATTGTGCCCGGTTTTCAACTATTTTATCTAATTTAAACGGAATAATCACGCAGTCAATTTAATCAACACGTTTACAGTTACCGCAGAGTGAATTGGGATCCTATCTTAGCCTTCGACTAATTTGTAAAGAAAACAAAAGTTACATTATCTTTAAAAGTTAGACAAAATCATGCGCAGCATAAGTTTTTCTCTGTATAATCTTCCTATTGCAATCTACATGATGTATATATGTATATATAAATATATATATATATATATATATACATATATATAACCTTCAGAATAGGAAGCAAAGTTATATTACACTACATATATCTTGTTGTACACGCATTCTTTTTATTGCTTGGTTGATTGCAGCTTTCTAATTTTTTTACTGCATTCATCTTTTATAATAAAATATTTATACGTAGAAGAATATTATTCAGTAAGGATTTTAGGTATGTAAAGAAAACTTTAAATAAAAATTTCGATCACATGTTTAGAAAAAATTAAAACTTTAATTGCATCAATAATTACAATACGGAACGAATGCCAACAGGTACAATGACTTCAAGATTTTTTTTGTGAATTCAATTTTC